>NW_008339519.1:194391-231282 GCF_000622305.1 Nannospalax galili
GCTAGGCAATTAGGGTAAAAAGGCCTCAAAGAAAAGTAGCCAGTTTCTTGGCTAAAAGTCAAAATGTCCTTGGCCTCTTAGCAACATACTCCATTCCAAAGGCCAAAAATGTCGAAAATATTTGGGAGTTTTTATCTAATCCTTAATAGATTTTAGGGTTACCTCTTTAGAGGGGGGAATGTTAGAGTAGCTAAAAGCCCCATAAAAAATGAATAAATAAAAGAAGAAAAAGATCTGAGGGCCTCCTGTTTTGCTCCCTAGAACTCTTACTTTCAAAAGCCTTCCTAGCCAGGCATGGTGGCACATGCCTTTAATCCCAGCACTTGGGAGGCAGAGGCAGGCAGATCTTTGTGAGTTTGAGACCAGCCTGTCTACATAGTGAGTTCCAGGACAGCTGGGGCTACAGAGAAACCCTGTGTCAAAAAGACAAAATAAACCTTCCTAGTCTGTGCTGTATTTTCTTATTTACTACCACTAAGTAGTCTTAAGATTTCTATTTTCTCAGGGTTTCTGTTTTCTCAGTATTTACTTAGCATTGTTCTCTCTCAAAAGCAAGCTTATTTTACATCTGTTCCTTCAAGGTGGTTTTTCATGGTTAGGCCTAGCTGCCTGCCCATCCCATTTCACCATCTTGCCCCCTTCCAAGTTCTTTATCTGTGGAAGGAGAATCGGCTCTTCCATTATTGTTTCTAGTGAGAATGTTGATTCACCTTATTTCCTCTTGTGCTGCTCCCCAACTAACACATTTCCAGTTAGTCCCTGTAAAGTGAAGCTCTGAACTTTAGTATTTTGTTTTCCTATGTGGAAAAATCACAGGATGCTTTACAATTTGTTCACTGTAAACTTCCAGATGATAAAGCTTCCTAAGATGCCATACACCTCACTGCTTAAAAGTAGAGATAAATATTTGTCTGTATAACAATATACGTATAGACAAGAAAAAAGAATTAACAGAAAAAGAAAGAAAACTTAAACTCCTTCTAAACAAGACCTTCCACGTAGCTGGTAGGCAAACTTCTCCCATGAAGCTTTTTTTTTTAAAACATGAATGGGTGTTGAACACGTGTCTTTTTCTTATCACTTGATTTTAGTAATATTTTTTTAATGTCTCCATGTTCTGATGCAAAATTTTTTTTAAATTTCTCCATTACTTTTATTTTATTTTATTGCCTGCACGTAGGTAGGTACACCCATATCATGCAAAGATCAGAAAGAGTGTCAGATTCCCCCCGGAACTGGAGTTACACTTGGTTGTTAGACACCATGTGGGTGCTGGGAATCAAACCACAGTCCTCTGCAAGAGCAGCCAGTGCCCTGAATTGCTGAGACATCTCTCTAGCCCCTGATGCAGATTTTGTGTGACAATAAAGGAAAGTTGCACTATGAGAGTGAGGCTGCTTTTGCCCAAATACCAAAGGATACTGAAAACAATTTGCTTGACTTAGTTTTTATTTTATGCAGTCCCTTGACATGCTATCACATAGGTTTTTTAAATTATTATTATTAATTATATTTGTATTAATTCTTTGAGAATGTCATAAAAGTATTTTGATCATATCAGCACCCTCTTCCCTAACTCCTCTCTGATCTACCTCCACCTCCCCACCCCTTCCCAACTTCATGTCCTCCTTTCTGTTCTTTTTAATAACTCACTGAGTCCAGTTTGTGCTGAGCATATATATTCATGGGTGTGGGGTCATCCACTGAAGCCTGGTCACCCTACCAGGGACCACACCCTTCAAGAAAACTGATTCTCCCTCCCCCTGAAGCCATCAACTATCCATATCTCCTCAATTAAGGGGGAGGACTCATGAGCCCCTCCCCTCAGAGGTTTTCACAGGAACTTTGTGACAAGGTGAAGCAGTTACTGTAATTCTTCAAATATAATTATCTAATTATTTCAGATAATGCAAACCTCAAACCCTCTGTGACCTGTTTGGCGTCAAAGGAGTTGACAAATCTGAACAAATTCTGCTGCAAATCTCTACTCTTAGCACAAGGATCCAGCCTTTTGCACATGCTCTGAAAATGGGTTTATTTATTTATTTATTTATTTATTTATTATTTATTTATTTATATTTCATGTGTGTGAGTGTTTTGCCTGCATGTTTATGTATAAACACCTATGCATTCATTGTGGACAGAGGCCAGAAGAGGGTATTGGATCCTGGAACTGAAGTTAATGGACAGTTCTTAGCTGCCGTCTGGGTGCTGGGAACCAAACCCAGGTGCTCTGTGAGAGCAGCCAGTGCTCTTAACCACGGAGTCACCTCTTCAGTCCTCCTCCTCAGATTTTACATGAGGAATCTAGGTGCAAGCCTTCTTTTCCACTAACTAGCTATTCACCATTTGAAAGGATGTGTTCTTTGTTTCACTTTCTCCTTTTATGCACTTTGGAAGTGTTTCTGGATAAAATCTCCGTTCTCTCTGGCTTTAACAGTCTCCAATTTAATATCACCACTGGTCTGTCTACATACCAATAACTTTTACTTCCTGGCCTCTGGTCATTCATAGTACAGGCTCCACTTTACATATTCACTTCTTTGCCTGACTTTAGAAAGCGTGCTAAGGTTTGCATTCATGGATACTCTAGAACACAGGCTACCTCAGAGGATGTGTTAGCCACTAAGGCTGCACATCGGGAGAGCAATTTTTCCCTCACATCAAGAGATGACTTTACAGGTATGCTCTGTCTTCCCCTGTATTCCTCCTGGCCCTGGTCTACAGGAGCCTGTGTTCCATCTTCCTGTCTTCTTCAATAGATCCTTAAGCACAGTCTTTCTTACCTCTGTGAAATCCGCACCAGCTTTTTATTGTCTTTGCCTCGCTCACGTATTTTCTTCCCCCTTCCACTTTGGGATGTCTCCCCTGTTGGATTAGCAGTTCAGTTTTGAACATTCCGAACTTGCTGTGCTAAGCAGCCCTTTATGCCCGAGTGATAAGTGTTGGTCCTAAGCCCAGAAAAAGTGGAATGCTCCTTACAGCAGTGGGCAAAGAAGGAACGTAGATGTCACAGTAATTCCAACCTCTCTTCATTGTCTATCTGCCGTGGCATTCTGGACACTGAGTGGTTTTGCACCAAGATGGAGTTCTCCATGGAAAATTCACCCAAGGACATCAAAGTTCCAAGAATTTGAATTCACACCTCAGCTCTGGCATTTTTATCCTGAATGGCACCGAGGCAGATCATTTCTTACCTTTCTTGTAACATTTGAGCAATACTTAGTTATGATTTAGCTCAAACAAGCTAACTTTTGTGGAAAGGTGTTGTGAGGTAAGTTACAGATGTTAGTTTCTGAGAGCAACATGGAGTCCTAGGTACCTGGGAGGTGGGAAAAGAGTTGGGAGTGAGATTCAAAAAAGGAGGCAAGAACACAGAAAGATCCATTCTCTATGTTCTGTGGTTTTGCACAGGGTTCCTCCATAGCCTTCACCTATTTTGTTGGCTTCTGTAGTCCTGACTCAATGAGAGACTACAAGCCTCCGGGATCAGGGAGAGACAAAGTGGGGCTTGCAGCAAGATCATCTTAATTCATACTCACAGTAGGCACTATGCCCTTCTTTACCTGTGCACACGTTCCAATTCTATCTCTTCCTTGTCAGAAGTAAGAGTAAAAGAAAAAGGAATATTTCTCCATCCCTAAGTTCTGTATTTCCTTTTGAATCAAGGGACTATTTAGAATGTCCCTGGTCAAGAAAGATTCTAGAGGAAATGTCTGTATGGACTACTCCATCCTCTGCTTCCTCGATTCACTCCCACCCCGACTTTGGGTCCTACCCCTTGAATCTCCAGTACTCATCCTGGAGAACTTTGTGTGGTCTTCCTTTCATCCCCTTCTTTACATCTGGCTCTTCCCACTGATTCTGCCCTTCTTTGCCAAATGGCATGTGCTTTTGGTGACTGTTCACTTCGTATCAAAATCCTTCCTTTGTGTTCATAGAGATTTGATAGGTTTACCATCTCCACTCTATAAATCATTTTGGTAAAACATCTTCTCTCTTCCCTCTTCATTTTGATCATTTTCTTTGAACTTTGCACCTTTTGGCCATCATCTCACCTCACCCCAGTCCCTTGCAACCCCTCTTCTGCTGGTAGACTGTGCCTTCTTTAGAGTCTGCATGTGAGAGAGCTCATGCGGTGTTTGTGTTTGGCTGGCTTCTTTTACTCACTTCATGTAGTCTAGGCTTGTTCATGAGGCCTCTTCTAATCCCTGTCTCCTTCATGCTTCTGTTTTCCTGACCAAACATGCCAAAAATCGCACTAGTCTGATTTATGATTTTGTAACATTTCTCTAGCCGTCTCTGGCAACTCATCAATTTCTGAAGCATCCAAACACAGAGCATGTTTATCTGTGACCCATTTATAATAAGAGAAATGTGAAACCAAGCCAGAAGCTCTCTTCTTTTTCCAGAATTTTCTCCCCCAAACCATCATCTACTATACTTTTCCTAAACTTAGCTCATGCGAGCTTACTCATGATCTTTTTTCTGCCATGGAAACATCTTGGAATGACTTTCAGGTGCCAATATAATCAAAGTCCCCACATCATTATCCATGGATGGGGTCACCCAACTCCCTTAGACTTTACAGGGTAATGAGTTTCTTTCCCCTTTTGTAGCCCTAAATGGATCCTTACTGCTCTTTATTCCTCTCATTTTCTCTTCGAGGTTCCAAAGCAATCAGCTAGCTCAGTTGCAGCAGCTGTTCAATACCTCACCTGCTGTATGCACAGCACAGTTCTCAGTGTCCAGATTGAGAAGAGATGAAAGATGAAAGGTGTGGTTTTGCCTTTCAGAAAATTGTGATTGAGGACTGGAGAGAAGGCTAAGTCAGTGAAGTGCTTGCCTCATAAGCACAAGGGCCTGTCTGGAGCCCCAGAACTTAATAAAAAGTCAGGGGTAGTGATGTGCTCCTGTAATCCCAGCAATGAAGGAATAAGGGAGATAGGTGGATTCCTGAAGAGCATTGGTCACCCAGCTTAGCTGAATGGATGAGCTTTAGGTTCAGTGAGAGACCCTGTCTAAAATAATAAAGATGGAGAGTGACTGAGGAAAGCCACTCAGCATTGACTTCTGCTTCTGGCCTCCACAAGCACATGTGCCCACATCAATCCATATGCACATGCAGGCACACATACACACACCCACACTAACAAGTACATATATACCACACACACAAACACACACACACACACACACGTGTGTGTGTGCACATACAGATATCTATACTGAATATATACAACACATACCACCACCACCACCACCACCACCACCACCATTAACCCTTAGATACACACAAAGAAAAGAAATTGTGAATCATGTACTGAATACTGAATTGGAAATTCAGATTCCTGGAGATCATTCCATTTCTGTCCCTAACTTAATTTTGGGAAGTCAGGGAGGATTTGCATCGGTATAACTTAATCAATACCACCATAGCAACAGAGGACTTTTGAGACTGATCTGGGTTCATGAGAACTGAAATGTGCTTGGCAATTGTTAAAATAAAGAGGAATGAAGAATAGAGAGGCCATGTTTAAAAGAATAGGTAATCTTAACACTGAATTTCTGGTGATTATTTGTGTGATTTGTTTATTCGTTTTATCAGCTCCTTGGGAAGCTTCAGTAGCTTAATTGGGAGTGAACATATGCACAGTGGAATAATTGCATTATAATATATATAAATACATATACATGAATATCCATTTTCTGTGTATGCATGTATCTATAATTGAAAGGAATTAACAGGATTCTTTCTTTGAAATGAATTGTTCAAAACACTACCCTTCTCCAGATGGTGAGGGATCACAAAATTTGCTGCAAGACCCTGGTTTATATCCCAGAGGGCATTGCAGTATTGATGAAAGGGGAAAATTGAGCAGGGCCATCAAAGGGGGATGCCTGAGGCTAGAGAGCAGAGTGGGGCCAGTGCCAGGAATAGCTCAAAGCAGGATTCCTGAGAGATAATTCAACAGCATGCCCTCCAGGCAGGGTTCCCCTACAGTGACAGCACACAGTTCATCAGATCACTTGTGGTCCATCCTCTTCTGAAAGGGGTGTTGTGGGCAGTGGGAGGAGAAAGTCCAGGACACTCAAGGCCTAGAGGTAGCTGCATCTTCTAAGGCCGTTGTTACTGGCTAATTCTTTTCCCCAAATGCACTGGGTAGAGCACTAGTCAGCCTGGTGGGTAGAAAGGGACAGACAAGCACCTCCCTTTCAGCCCTAGAAACCCTTATCAGTCACCGACTGATAAAAAGACACATTGTCCCAAACTGTATGGCTTCTGGATTCACGTCTTACACCACATCCCCAAGGCCCACCCTCAGCACTCAGGGACACAGGCATCCAGGCAGAGGCACAGCCAGGAAGCACCAGGCTAAGCTTTTACCAACCTCAGTTAGAATAGTGTCAAGTGTCAGTGGCACATGCATGAAGCTGTTGGTCGCTGATGCAGGCAAGCTTTGATGGATGAATATTGCCTTGGGGGAGGAGTAGTCTAGGATCTGTCCCATGGGGCCGGCAAGCTCCCAGAACGACTGAAGGAGCCACTAGCTGCACATCAAACTCAAGTCTGTAAGTCTGAGCTGTGGGGCTTGCCCTCGTCCTCCTACCTGGAAAGGAACAACAAAGAAAACTCAAATTGTCTTTGGAAGTTTTAAATTAACCTCGTTTGTCAGATTGCAAGAACACAAGTGGCCTCAGAGAGAGACTCTTAAGTTTCCTCCCGGCTTTTCCCAGCATGGCTCATGCTCACTTCTCCTGAAGGGAAGGATTCAAGTGAATGAAATGTGATTTACTTCTTTCATTAATGGAAGGTTAAATTGTATTAGACAAAAGCATTTCCAAAATGCCTGCTGAAATTTCCTTGTCTTCTACTCAAGTAAAATAAGACACGTCAAAACCTGAATTTGGTATTTTCCCCTTTCCCACTGGTTCTTTTGCTCAGTGTGCTTCCCATGATGCTTTACTCCCGTCCTCCCACTCGAGGAGCTCTTAACTTTGCCCTCTGCCCTGCTTGGCACATCCTACATACTGCGAAATCTCTGCCTTTCCTTCTTGCACTAGCTAGCACAATGGTCGGTCACTCCTTGTGTGCTTTCATAAACATCATCCTGGCCTTGACCTGTCCTGATCTCTCATGCCCAGACTTCCTGCCTTCCTGAGGCATGTGGTGCCATTTTGCCAGATGCTGATGGTCTCAATGGCATGTTGTGACTTTATGCTCTGTCTTAAAAAGTGCAGCAACTTAATCCAGTAGCCCTGTCTTCATAATACGTTTATTTATCAACACTGATCACCTTTCTATCCAAATTTTTGGCTTCAATAAAAATTAACTACCAAAGTTCCCCAGAAAAGTCTCACCCCTTTTCTACCTCTGTAAACTGTCCTCCATCTAAGACACTTTTCTCTTCCCTATTTGTCTGTCTTTCAAAGTTCCGACCTGGTGCCCATATTGCTATATTTTACTTTCCCATCTTCTCAAAGAATAAGTTAGGACTTTTTTCTCCTTGAAATACCAAGCACTTATTTGTGTTAGTCTCAGGAAATTGTTATGCACTGTTAGCAATCTATCTACAGAGATGGATAACAATCTATCCATTATCTCTCCATCCCTCCTGTAACATAGGGTAATAAACATGGACACATTGATAAGTTGCTTGCTCAGCTCATGCAGACTTGAAAACACTCAGCAATCTCCCAATAGTGTTATGAGTGAGCACTCAGTGCAAACTAGGTGACATTTTAAGGAGTCAAAGGAATAGCCACATCTGCTCCCAAGCTCCTTCCAGTGCTGACTCTGGCAGTTGTCCTACCATGCCTGCCTCTCACCATGGGTACCATTTGTGTCGTCTGTAGCCATGGAAGGCTGAGGAGATCAGCTAAGAATGGAATACTGGACTTAGTGGTGTTACACAGAAGCCAAATAAACTAGTCAAGCCCAAGTAGCCAGGGTTATATTTTATTCAATTTATTTAACACTGGCAAAATAAAGACACACATGCTTCAAGATGAATTAGTTAAGCAACATTTCCAAAGCTTGAATTTTTCCTGGAAATGATCTTTTTATTTTGCTTACCAGAAGTGTGAGGTAGAATAAAATTATAAAGTCTTTAACATGTATTGTAGCCAGAAAATTCTGCAAATCCAGGCAGCCCTAAATACTATTGTGTGTGTGTGTGTGTGCATATGTGTGCATATGGAAACGCAGGTATACACACATGTATGTGGCCTGCATGTGAAGGCCAGAGGACAACCTTGGGTGCTGATTTTCAGGCATCATCAACTTTGTTTTTGAAAAAAATCTCTCTTACTAGCCTGGAGCTTGCCAAGTAGAGTAGCCTAGGCTAGCTGTTCAATGAGTCCCAGGGACCCACCAAAGCCTCTCCAGCACATGTCACTATGTCTACCTTTTTAACATGGGTTTTGGGGATTTAACTCGGGTCCTCACGATTACTGCCTGAGCTATGTCCCTTGCCCTTAAAAACTATTGTTTGATATGAATTTTTCTGTGTGCCTTTAGGCCACATTGGCTAACCAGTCAAGGTAAGTGATGTGAAGGAGAAAGAACCAAGGCAGCCCAAGGAGTAACAGTGATGATCATGGTCTCATGACTGTGTGATTGGTTCCTGGAGAGGTAGGACTGTGAGCCCACCTTTGAAGGGTTTTCACCAAAAGATGTAGAGAGCTGTGCTTGGAGAGTGTGGCCTTGGGCATAGAAAAATTAAAAGAAATTAGGTAGAGTCAGTCAGAGAAAAGTCAGTGTATACATTTGGGGGTGGTAAGGGCCAAGGACTGAAACAGCAGACACCTAATGATTTTAATTTCACTGAAGCTATAAGGAATATTGCTTTCTTTTGCAATTATACTTACATCATAATATCTGAGAAAAGACACAATCACATTCAGCCATCAAAAAACTGCTAACTTTTTGATCCATTGATCATTAACAAAGTTTTTTGAAGAGGTAGGTGAATTAAATGGATGCACCCAAATTTAAGCAGATGTAACTACTCTTTTTAAATATGATATTTTAGTCAAAGATGAAATTACTAAAAAGAAATCCCACTTTAGTAAAAATCAAAGAACAGAATATTTTCTGTGCTTTGAAAAAAATATTAAATTTATTTGGGGCGTGTGTGTGTGGTAGATCTTGAACACAGGTTGTCAGGCTTGGTGGCAAGTGCCTTTACCTACTGAGCCTCACAGACCATATATTACTTCCAAATAAGTGGGTATATCTGTAAAACCCAAAACCCTTCTGCATAAGCAGAGATATGTATGTGTAGAACCAGTTCATATAAGCAGAATTAATCTATATATGCTGCTCTACAATTTCTTTTCATACTTCCAAAATACTGAGGAAAGTGGCATATGCTTATACATGGCAATTTTTTAAAAGCATCGAATGACATTTTATTGCCATAATTCATTGAACTGCACATTAATATAGTCCTTTTCTGGGGCTTACTTTCCAATATTAAGAAAGCTTAACAATTTTTTAAGATTTTATTTATTTTTATGTGTATGAGTGTTTTGCTGCCATGTATGTAAGTACACCACTTGCATGCAATGCTCACGGAGGCCAGAAGAGGGTTTCAGATGCCCTGGAACTAGAGTTCAAGATGAAGGTTAAATGCCATGTGGATGCTGGGAACCAATCCTGGATCCTCTGCAAGAGCAGCCAGTGCTTTTAACTGCTGAACCATCTCTCCAGCTCCAAAAAGCCACAATTTATATTCCTTTTTCAGTAATATTCATTAAGAACTACAAAAAAATAGATTTTCAGCCCTCTTTGAGGTTTTATTTTTCATTTCATTAATTAAAGATAAAAAGAATTTTTAAATGCATAGACTTAAAACCAGCCTAGCATATTGTCAATTTGGGAAAGTGTACATCTGTTCTCAGATATAAATCTATAATTGTTTTATGACACATGAAGTTTTTAAAAGCTGAGAGTGATAAAACCACTCCAAAATACATGAACATCCAAAATCATGTGAAGGAATGAAGGGATGATGAGAAATGTCCACTTATAATTGTTTGATTTTGTTTGTTTATTTGTTTGTTTTTCTAGTTTTGAGTGCTGGGGATCAAACCCAGGGCTCCAGACTTACTAAGCAATAAACAAGTGCTCTACCACTGAGTTGCATCCCCAACCCCCAAAATAATTCACTTTTAAATATAATGAGTTTCCGGATAATTTATGTGGAGCTACAGACAAAAGTTTAAAGCACTTCATGAAAACCTACATGTAAGTAAAGCAAATGCATCTTACTGAAAATTACTGTTAATTTGCTAAATAAAACATTCCACAAAAGAGCAGAGAAGATTAAGAACTACATCTGGTAGGGGGGATCACAAAATGATCAAAACATCTCATAATATCCATTAACAAGCTGATACACACATTTTTATGCAAATTAAAAGAATCCAGAAAAACAATTACAATTATTTAATTTGACTAATTCATGAGTTAATGGTCTTTTTATTTTTATTTTTGTTTTTTATTCAGTTTCCAGGTCTCCCACATGCTTGGGAGGGCAGCAGGATGGTAGGAAATGTGTGCTCAGGTCAAACCACTTCAGTGTGGTTACCATGCACTGACTACACTGGGTGTAGGGAAACCCTGGGGTACCTTTGTTTGCTAGTGTTATAGAATAAGAAAGCAGATGCTGAGCACAGCCTGCTTTTCAGTTCCACATACAGACATCCTGAAAGACAACAGCATGGTATTGCCAGAATTGGCAGAGAAGGGCTGTTTCCTGCACCGTAGCAAGTAGCACACAGCCGATTCTGTTCCTTCCGTGCCTTTCCATTGTTCTGTCCCCACCTCTCCTCTTTTTCCTTCTTCTCTAATAAGTAGATAATGAATTATTCATTGCCATCATTCCTAAAAAAAAATTGTTTTAAATTTTTCATTAAGCGTGCAAAAAAAGAACTTCATTATGATATGTATGTACATATATATATATATATATATATATATTACTGTACTTTTCTCATTTTCGCCGCCCCCTCTGCTGTGTCTTCTTCTCCCTTCTCCGTGGTGGCCTTCCTGCCCACAGACAGCCCCCCTCTGCTTTCATAGGCACAGATGTAGATCTGAATTCTGCATGTAAGAGAAAACACACAATATTTTGTCTTTCTTCTCCCATTGCTTGGCAGTTGGACCCCTCCCCCGAGGCTTCCTCCCACTTTCACACGATTTGTATGTATAATATATATATATATTTAAATCTGGTCTAGCATTTTTTAATTTTATTTATCTTATTTTTGTTATGTGTAAGAGTGTTATGCCTGCATGTGCGTAAGTACACCTGTGTCGTACAAGTTTAGCCTATTTTACTTAACATGATGATCTCTATCTAGTTTCACACATTTTTTTCCTGCAAATGGCTTAATTTCATTCTTACTTATGGTTGAATAAAATTCCATTGTGAATATATACCACATTTTCTTTATCCATTCATGTTGATGGACATCAAGTCTGGTTCCATATCTTTGGTATACTGAATGCTACAGCAACAAATGTGGATGGGCAACAATCTCTGTACTTTTTCAGGCATATATCAGCCATGGTATAGCTGGATCGTATTGTGGTTTTAGGTTTCTGAAGAAACTCCATACTGATTTCCATAGTGGCTGCCCAAGTTTACATTTCGACCAGCAGTGTGTAAATTTATTGTCATTTGTTTTCTTGATGTCATCCATTCTAGCTGGTGAGACTGAATCTCAAAGAAGTTTTAATTTGCAATTCCCTGGCAGCTAAACCTGTTGAACACTCTTTCAAATATTCAAATATTTTTGGCCATTTTTATTTTTTCTTTTGTGATCCGTCTATTTAGTTCACTAGCTCATTTCTTTATTAGATAGTTTGGGGTTATTTAGTGATACTTAATTTTTGTAATTACATGTAGAATATGGATGCTAATCCTTCTATCTGATCTATAGTGGGCATAGTTTTTTGCATTTTGTCAGCTGTCTCTTTGCTGATATTTCCTTTGCTGTACAGAAGCCTTTTTAGATTCACGCAATTCCAGTTGTCAATCCTTAAGCCGATTTACTTTGCTATTAGAGTCTTTTGGAGAAACTTTTTACCTATTCAAATAGTTTGAAGTGCTTTTCCTGTTTTTTCCCCTCTAGTAGTTTCAAAGTTTCAAATCATAAATAAAGGTCTTTGATCCATTTTAAATAATTTCTGTTCAGACTGAATCAATAGAAATCAGTTTAATTGTTCGATGGTGGGTATCAAGTTTCCCCAAGATAGAAAGGGACATCTTTTTTCCAGTGTATATTTTTGACACATTTGTCAAAAATTAAGTGTCTATAGCTACATGAGTTTATTTCTAGGTCTTCTAGTCTATTCTAGCACTCATTTGTTTTTGTACCAGTGCCATGCTCTTTTTTCGCTATGGCCTCATAGTATACTCTGAGGTAAAGTGGTATTTCTAGCCTTCCTCTCTGCACAGTATTACTTTGGCTATTCAGGTTCTCCTGTGTGTCATGAGAATTTTAAGATTGTTTTCTCTAGTTCTACAAAGAATGCTGCTGGAATTTTATGGGATTACATTGAATCTATAGACTGCTTTCAGTAATACAGTCATTTTCACAGCATGAAGTCTGAGCATAAGAGGCTTTTCTGTCTTCTAGTGTCTTCAGTTTCTTTCCTCAGCATTTCAAAGATTTCACTACCTGGATAGGTTTATTCAAAGAGGGTTTTTAAAAGTCATTCTGAATGGGAGTCATTTCCTGGTTTCTTTCTGTGACAAATTCATTATTTGTATACAAAAAACTAATGATTTTTAGAATATTTTACTGATTGAGAATTTCATTAATTGTATTTTGATCCTATTCAGATTCCCTCCTCCATCTCCACCCATACTTTATGCCCCCCCATTTCATGTCCTCTATTATTATTTTTGTTTTTAAGTGTCATATTGAGTCTAATTTCTGTTCCCCGAATGCTCTTGGGTGTGGGTCCATCCCCTGGAGCATGGTCAACCTACCAGGTATCACGCCCTTAAAAAAAACTGATTCTCCCTCTCCCAGCATCTATCAATTGCCAGTACATCTTCAGCTAGGGCTGGAGCTTCATTGATTTTGTAACCTGATACTTGGCAGAAAGTGTTCATCAGATTTAAAAGTTTGCTGGTGGAATCTATAGGGAGTTTTTTAAGTGTAGCATCATGTTTTCTCCAAATAAGGACAATTTGACTTCTTCCTTTACTGTTTGTATTCCTTTCATTTCTTTACCTTGCCTATTGTTCTAGAAGATGTCAAGCACCATGTTTAATGAGAGAGGGAGAGTCAACATCCTTGTCTTGTTCCCAAGTTTAGAGGAAGTACTTTCAGTTTTCCCACTTAGTATACCTTTGGCTATTGGTTCATTGAATTTGCTATGTTGAGGTATGTTCCTTCTACTCCTAATTACCTCAGTGATTCTTATTACCATGGAATGTTGACCTTTGTCAAAGGTCTTTTCTACTGAGATGATCATGTGATTTCTGTCCCTGAATATATTCCTGTGCTGTGTTACATTTGTCTATTTGCATATGTTGAACCATCCTTGCATCTATGGAATGAAACCAATTTGGTTATGGTGCATAATCTCTTTAAAATTTTTTATTAGCATGTATATTCATTATACATAATAATGGGTTTATTAGAACATTTTCATACATGTATATAATGTGTTTTGATCATATTCAGTTTCCTTTACCCTCTCTGGTCTCCCTCTCACTAACCCTCTTCCTCTATCCAACCAGTCCTCCTTTCATATCTTTGTGTGTGTGTGTGTGTGTGTGTGTGTGTGTGTGTGTGTGTGTGTGTGTAACCCAATGAATTTTGTTAGGGTTGCTCACAGGAGCATGGGTGATGGCTTATGTACAAGGTAACAGCTACCTTACCTGTGCCTGCGCCATTGTTCTTAATTTGTTCTTGAATTTGGTTTGTAGATGTTTTGTTGAATTTTTTGCATCTATGTTTGCCAGGGAAATTGGTCTATAGTTTTCTTTCTACGTTTTATATTTATTTGGTTTGGGTGTCAAAGCAATACTGACTTCATAGAATGAGTTTGGTAGTATTATCCCTTCTCTTACTCTTTTATGGAACAGTATGACGAGTTCTTCTTACCTTTAAAAGTTTGGTAGAATTCAGCAGTGAATTTATCTGTCCTGGGTTTTAGTTGTTGGGAGACAACTTATTTCTGCCTCAATTTCATTGTTTGTTTCAGGTCTGCTTATAGCCTCTTAATTTTGGTAGTTCACATATGTGTAGGAATTTACCCATTTCTTATAGATTTTCCAGATTTTTAGGGTGAAAAATATCTCAAAAGATTCTCCTTAACAACTTTCAGGTTGCCTTGGTATGTGCTATAATGGCCCCCTCTGCAGCTCTAGTTTTATTAAATTGGGTCTCTCTCTCTCTCTCTCTCTCTCTCTCTCTCTCTCTCTCTCTCTCCCTCCCTCCCTCCCTCCTAAGAATTTGTCAATCTTATTCATTTATTCAATGAACCAACTCTGCTTCATTGATTCTTTTATTATGCTTTTGTTTTTTATTTGTTTGAGTGTGTGTGTATGAGTGTGTGTGTGTGTGTGTGTGTGTGTGTATTGTGTGTATGCATGTGGATGTGTGGTGTAAGTGTGTACCAGTATGCTCAGCCATGGAGGACCTAGTTTGATATCAGGTGACTTCCTTTAGTGCTCTGTCATTTTTCTGTCTCTTTTTTCTTGGAACTTGACACTTCAGCTAGACTGGCTGAGCAGACAGACCCCAGGATCTGCCTATCTCAAACCCCAACACTGGAGTTATAGGTGCATGCTGCCTTGACTGACTTTTATGCAAGAGCGCACTTCTAAGTATGTCCTCTGACCTCCACCCACACCATAGTGTGCGTATGCACACACCCAGATATACACTAAATACATACAAAATGTAATTTAAAATAAAACTATAACTATAGATTCATTTCAGTTATTATTTTTCATTTTGTTCAGTCTTTAAAAACTCTGAATGTCTCTTTGTCAAGCCAGCTGATCTTGACAATAACTTTGACAGCCAGAAAACCTTCCTTCTGAGTTTGACTCCTACAAGATATGCTTCACATCCACCAAGCTGGCTGCTATCCAAATGACACACAACAGTAAGCACTGGCATAAACTAGAGTTCTGATATTGGTGATGGAAATGTCAAATTATGCAGCCCCTTTGGAAAACTTCTAAAATGTTAAACAAAAATTTTTCCATATGAGTCAACAATTTCGCTCCTGTGTATCTACCCACAAGGAATAACACCAATACACACATAAACACTTCTAAACAAACATTGATGTCAACACTATTCAAACTAGTGGAATAGGGGGTCAATTCAAATGTCACTTAACAGACAACTATATAAACAAAATGTGGCAAGTCCATTCAAAGGCACACTAGTCAACAACAAATATAATCAAATTACTCACACATGCTACAACATAGATGAAACTTAAAAAATGTTATGCTAAGTGAAAAAAGCCGAACACCAACAAAATAAATAAAAAATTATTTTACTTATATGATATATCCAGAAAATGCAAATCCACAGAAACAGAAGGTAAATTAGTATTTGTCTAGAGTTGGGAACGGAAAATAGTGCCAATAGACATGAGGACTGGTTTGAAGATGAGAAAAAAATGCTCCCAGACTGGAATGCTGTTGGTTGTCCAAGTCTGTAAATGTACAGAAGATTCTTGAAGTGTCTATGTTAAACAACTGAATATGTTGTGCAAGTTATAACTTATAAAGCTGGAAGAAAGGGAGGAAAAGAGAGACGGAAAGAAGAAAAAGGAGAGACAGGAAGGAGAGAAAGCAGTTTCCGTGAAGCAGCCCCCCAAGCTGGAACCTTCATCCACCAAGCATTACGTACAATCCGATGCCTTCGACAACCACAACACAAAACACACTGCTAGACTTTCCTATTTCTGGAAAAATGAGCCAGTTATGCACCCAGCTAAGGAAGTTTACAGGCTGCAAAGGGTGGAAAAAAACAATCTTTCCTTTCATCTATTTTTGTAAAAGTAGCAGAAGTTATAAACATCTTGTTTTTCCTGGATTGATAATTTTATCCCTTGTGACCTGTCTTTAGCCCCAGCGAAGGAAGTTGTTTAGCTCAAGTTGTGAGGACTGAGCGGTTCTTGTGGCTCTCTTACATTCACCGTGTCAGCACGCAGCCCCCTCTGTTACCATGTCTTCTCTCACCTGCTCCTGGCATTTATCTTGCCTATCACTGACAGGAGAGGACAGGAGAATTAGCTGTTGGAGCAGTGACCCGACAGAGTAGGCTGACCCAGAAGCCTGGGAGTTTATTTGTTTGATACCACTTCCTCAGAGCTGACAGGCAGCCAGTCCTTCATTCTGAAACCATTCTCAGGCCACTAGTATACTTGGAGACAGAGACTACACAGCTAGGAGGATGTCAGGCTCATCCCACATGCTCACTACTGTTGTCTCAGAAACAAACCAAGGACTGTGTGGGTGCTTTGTTTCCAGGGAGAGCAAACCTCTCAGAACTCTGCCAAGGATACTCCTGCCCACAACACACAATGCCAACAAAAAGTCAAGACAGGCCCTTGACAGAACATTGGTGTCCTTGGAGTTAGAAACATACACATTTGTTCAGATCTGTCCAGGAACAGTTTTCATCTTTGCATCTAATGCATATTGAAAACCGTCACTAAAATATATTAGGCAGAGTCACCTTTAAACCACAATATCACACTATGTATGTTGAAGTAGAAGATGGGGAGAAGTGTCAGACTATTTCAGATTAATTGCTGTTTCCCTTCTTGCCTTTTGAAACACAAAGATGTTTCTTTAAAGATGCCTATACTGGAGCCAGGTATGGACACCTGTAATCCCAATAGTCAGATAAGACAGGAGGATTACAGCAAGTTCTTGAACTACAGTGTGAGACTTTGACACAAAAAACAAGTAATAAAAAAATGTCTATACTTGGAGATTTGTGAATGCTAGTCAACTCAATACCAGTTGAGAAACCACCAATTGCCTACCAAGGGGGAATGCTTAGTGGCAGAATCACTGTATATACAAAACCATCATAAGGTAATATGTCGCATCTTAGGTGGGAGCACACAGGCTCAGAGCCTCACACCAGCCTTCCTGGATGTAAGAACACAGGATAGGGAGCTGGAGAGATAGCTCAGCAGTTAAGAGCATTGACTGCTCTGGCAGAGGACCTGGGTTCTATTCCCAGCACCCACATGGCAGATATAAACCATCCTTAACTCCAGTTCCAGGGGAATCTGAAGGCCTCTTCTGACCTCCACAGCATTGCATGACACGGGTGCACACACATACATGCAGGGAACACACTCATGCACATAAAATAAAAATAATAAAATATTTTTTTAAAAAAAGAACACAGGATAATTCCATTACCTGCAAATACACTCCAGCAACTCACCTTTGAAGAAGGCATACTGCTTGCACTGGCTGCTCCTTCAGTGACTGCCTCCTCTTGAGTCTCTACAGACCAAAATTTCCAGTGTTCTACTTAAGGTAGCTCCTTTCCTCCCCACCCACACACATACACGTCTGCTTTTCACTCTGTCTGCCTTTGTCCCAAGCATGTGCTGAACCTATTATGGTAAGAATAACTGGAGACCTCCTTGATGTCAAATCCAATGGATGCCCCTTTGATATCTCATCTAAACTTATCAATAGTGCTTGACAGAGTTGACCAGCATTCTGTTCTTTTTCTTTTTCTAATACACGTGTATGTGTTCATGTGTGTGTGGGTGCATATGTGTGCATATCAGATGACAACCTCAAGTGTCATCCTCAGAAACACCATCTGACTCCTTTCACACAGGGTCTCTAATTGACCGGTAGCCTATCAATTACTATGCTAACTGGCCAGTGAGCCCCAGGAGTCCTCCTGTCTCCTCCTCCCCAGCACTGTGATCCCGAACACCCACGACCATGCCAGATATTTTTGTGTGGGTACTCGGGATCGAACTCAGGTCCTTGTGCTTATAAAGAAGCACTTAACCAAATGTGATATCTCCCCAGGCCTCCACTCTACCCCTACCACCACTCTCTTCTTGGAACTTTCCTGTGTGGAATTTAAGGACATCCCATTTCTTTACTTTTTCTTCTACCTTGCTGGCTCTTCTTTCTCGATCTCTGAATTTTTTTTTTATTTCTCTTGCAGTTGAAATCTCCATTTAAGACTTCCTGGAATCTCTATCTTGATTTGGTCTTTCTCTCTTAGGTGAATCTTTTGACTTCTAATATCATCAGAATGCTAACAACTCCAACATTTGTTCACTGCAGTCCTCAGCTTTTCCCTAATCTCCATCTCTATGAGACAGTACATATTGTTTCTCCACTGGGCATCTTAAAGTTCATATTGTCAAGGAAGGACACTGGATTTATCCTCTTTACTCTCCCCCAAGTACCAACTCCATATCACCTCTAGTCTCCTTCACTGCACTGGCTATCTTAGTAATATATAACACCAACAAGTTACAGAAAGGTACCTTGCAGAGGGGAAAGGGTCTGAAATCCATTTTGCACATTCCTTAGTAAACAGCACACAATGGAGCAGAGCTGCTAAAGACCTAGATGAAGGAAGGCATCTTTGTCTGTTGAAGGTAATCCTTGTCCCACAAATTGAGTACACAAGAGATCAGACTTGTCCAGAGTGGCACCATTTTTCATCTATACAAAGGGTCTATGCAGATGTGCTGTAGGCCTGCCAGTTACCAAGGATGAAAACCTGGGGCCATCTTTGACATGTCATATATCCACAAGAAAGTCCTATTGATATTGGTGACTACAACCATCATCCATCCTGTAGACTATCACATACCCTTCCATCTAATTCCTCCTCACTTTTTAACTTGTTACCTCTGGTCTATTTTTTACAAAGTAGCCGAGTTAAATCAAGTATTTTTAAGCACCTCTTTCTACCTTGCATTAAAACCTTTTAATTATACTTCACTATCCATAGGATTAAGATCAATTTAAAGGCTAGAGATGGAACTCAGTTGGTAGAACACTTGTCCAGCAGCACAAAACCTAGGGCTCTACCTCCAGCACCATGTAAAACCAGGTGTGGTGATCCACATCTGAAATCTCAAACACTAAAGGAGGCAGATAATCAAGGTCATCCTCGACTGCATAGGTCAATTATTTCAACTTGCAAAGGCCTCTGTGATCAGGATCTGCCTCTCCTCTCCAAGCTCCCTTTATGATTCTCTCCTATCCTCCTCCTCACCTGACACTAAAGATGATGGTATTTTATCAGTCCCCAGAAAGCCAAACTTCTTTCTTGTCTTAGGACTATGGCACCTGCTAGCTCTGTGTATGAAACATTCTTCTCCTTTTCACATGGTGGCTTTTAAAAATATTACCTCTGTCTTTTAAACACAATCCAAAATGGATTGTTTCTGTAACGCTCTATCCCCTCACTTTGTTATTTTTTATCATAGAAGCCAAAACAACTCCACTCTCTGAACTCTTCTTGTTGGCACCTGTAGGGAAGCTGCGTTCAAAATGGTGCCAACCGCCTCAGTGTGGGAAGGAGCTAAGCAATTGGACCAGGGACAAAAAATAAGAGGAAGTGTAGGTGATTGGAGATTAACCAGGAGGAAAACGCGTGAGTACCTCGTGATCACCATAGTAGTACATTGAAAGGAGCCTACGTGCTCTACATGACCTTCCACAGGATTGGAGGATAGGTTCCCGCCTATGCTAATGATTGTGGTTTTTGCCTTTATAAGCTTTGTAACACTTACAATAAACGAGTTCTTGCATGACTAAACTCCCCGCTGCGTCTGAGAGTCTCGGGAAGTGAGCAGCCCACTTACCCCTCCTTGGCCCCCATCGCTGAGCTCCACGTCCTGCCTCGCTGGCGGGGAGGAGGCTCAGCAGGCACCCAGCCCTCTATGTTGCCATATCCTTTCCCTACTGCTGCAATTAATCTTTCCCCATCACTGGAAAGAGAAGATGGGAGAATTAGTGCTAATGTATTTGTTTGTTAGCTGTTTCCCACAGATCACATATTCCTGAGCTCAGGCTACACCCCCATCTTGTGTCCATCATAACTTCTGGCTGACACTTTTTGAGTCGTAACAGTCACTTTGGTTGTACTTATTAAGTGAAAAGTTAGTTGGTCTAAGTTTAGCAAGATGAAGAAATTATCCAAATTAGTGTTGGGACAGTTCCAAGTAAATGAAGCCAGTGCAGAAACTCAACAGACAGAGCTCGAAGCTGTTGAAAGGGGTCATTGGCCTGTTTGGGTAAGTGAATAAGCTGAACTGAAAAGCAGCTCTGCAGAGGAAAGTGGTCTAGAATGCACAGGTAGGGCTGTTTGTCTCAGACCAAGTTGGACAGAGAAATTCTGAAAAATCACCTCCATGAGCTAAGTGTCTTCTCATACCCATGTGTAATGAGACTCTTCTGACTGTAACCATTGGTCTTTGATACAGTTTGCAACAGGACTAAGATAGCACAAGGCCATGGCAACATGATCAACATAGTGCAAACAGTCATCATTCATTTCTATGTTAAATTTCCAAGTGTATTTTTATCTTAGAGTTAATTTCTGTTTGGGACAACAGTTTTAAATTTATTCCTAGGTACAGTATAGTACTAAACAGAGTCCTTTTCCACTATGGGTCTTGGATGATAAAATTAACATTTTTGACATGTGGCTGCTTTGTTTGTAGATGCACAAGGAGGAGTTGATGGCGATACTTCAGAAATATAGACAGTAATAGATCCCTCTGGATAGCTATGTTGTCCAAAGCCAGATGAACACTATAGGTAGCACTCAGCATTACAAGAAAAATAAGTGCAGGGTGATAAATATAAGTACTTGTTTGTCCTGGTACAGAACAGCTCTGCAAAAATATACATGGAATAAATGGCAGCAAGTGTCTCCGTGGGGACCTGGATGACTGAGGCAGGGGTGGGAGCAGGGAACTCACACTACACTGCTCATCTTTCTTTTTTTCCTCCATTCTGTCTTTCTAGCCACTGAAAACAGCTACTTTAAATTGCATCACTGTTCTCTGTGACTCTTAGCCTCCTTCTCAAAACTGGTCAGTGCACTGCTTCATGGAAAATAAAGAAATGTGTCTAGACACATTTGTTTTATATTTTCTCATGTATTACTTGGCTTGATATTAGATTTTACTCTTTCCTGCCATTTCAAAAATAATCTCTCGCCTCCCTTTCTAGATAGTATTGAAATGCACTTCTATTTTCCATAGCATTAAAAGAAGCCTTTCCCTACCCTAGACCTCTTTAGCTATTATTCCCTTCTCCCTTCTCTTCACCCTTTATAGCTGCTCGTAAAGTAGCCTGCATTTTCTCTCAGCTCCATCACTAACCTTTCTGTCCTGCTGGACTCTGTTCCCTCTACTCCCTTTTAACAGTATCTCCTAAGCTCACCAAACACATGCTTTGTTGACAGAGCCTGATGAACATGCTTTCCATGTTTGTCTTATTTGACCTCTGTCCAACATGTCAGGGGTGCTTCCTTTCCCAAAGTGTTCTTCTGTGGCCTTCCTTTTTTCTTTTTTTATTATTTTTATTTTATGTGTATGAGTGTATTGCCTGCATGTATATGAGTGCACCCGTGTCGTGCAATGCCACGGAGGTCAGAAGAAGGCTTGGGATTCCCCTGGAACTGGAGTTAAGGCCGGTTTGTAGCCACCATACGGATGCTGGGAATCAAACCTGGGTCCTCTGCAAGAGCAGTCAGTGCTCTTAACCGCTGAGCCCTCTCTCCAGCCCCTTCTGTGGCCTTCCTAAAGCCTTCTTTGCCCTCATACTTTCTGAGTAGGAGTTTAGACAAGTTGTTCTCATGAAAATCTATGTATGCCTCTAGTCTGTAATCATCCACTGACATGAACAGGAGTATTTTCTCCATTAGATTTAATAAAGCACAGTCTATATAATCATAGTCTTTCAATATTAAATGCCTAGGACAGTGCTTTAACCAATAAGTACAGATTTATTAAATGATCAGTAAAAGGAATTTTTCCAAAACCTTCGTTTCAATGCTATCTATGGTGAGAAGTACCCCTTGCTCCTAGCACCCATCTTCCCCTCTCCCCCTTGCAACAGAACTTCAAATGTGTTCAACTGGAAAAGAGCATTTCCCAGCCTCACTGGTGTGGCCATGTGATGATGCTCAAAGCAATTAGATGAAGAGAGAAACAGCACGTGGCACCCAGAGAAGGCTCTTGGGACTGGAGGACAGCCTTCTCTCCTCTGCTGTGAAGTGAATGGCTGCAGCAGCCTCACTCCCTCACGACCAGCAGAAGAGATAACAGGGCAGTGAGGAAGACAAATTTTACAGGGTTCTCTGATCCGAATGCTCATGCCCTCCCAAATTCACGTCAAAATTTAGTTGTCAGAGTAACACGTTAAGAAGTAGGACCTCTAAAATGCCATTAGGTTGTGAGGGCTCTGTCATGAATGGATTGGTGGTTAAAGAGTGTGTGTATTCATTTGAAAGGGAACGGGCTACTTGTCAAAAAGTGAATTAAGCCGCCTTCTGTCTTTCGTCCTTTCTTGCCCTTCTGCTGTAGGACGATGTTGACAAAAGGCCATAACCAGATACCACCTCCTCAGTCTTGGACTCTCTAACTTCCAGAATAAGAGCCAACAAATTTCTTCTCTTTATTATAAAAATTACCCAGAATTCTGTTATGGGAGCATGAAGCAGATAAAGACACAAGGTTTCCATGTCAGCCTTAAACAAACTATCTCTGACCTCCTAAAACATGCAGCAATAGACCTAGACCTGTTGAACTCAGTTCTAAGTGGATTTCTCTATCAGCTGAACTTTATCCTAACATACTTCCTACGACAAACACATTTAGCTCACGCCAATTGAGTGCTGGAGAGCTGAGCCTTTGTTCTATGATTCACTTATACCATAGGGACAAGGGATATCAGTCTATATTTGGGAAAAGCACAGAGGCAAGATGATCACAGTAAGTACGGCTTACTGGCTTTGTCCAGAGTAACAGGGTTTTGTAGCAGGAAAAGTATGAATTTAAGAAATAAGGACACCTGGTTGTAATTCAGGAGCCAATTTTTGAGAAGGAAAGCAACTTGTTTAAGTATACACTGGATTATTTTTTTTAATGATTGGATTAAGTAAACTGTCTAATTCAGTGCAAGTAGCCATCTTTTATAATAAATCTTAAACTGGATTTTTTTTGCAAGTTGCTAATTCTAGGAGCAAAAGGAATTCAAACACAAAGCAAGACATTTCAACACTATAAGAACATGTTACTAGTGTATTACTTCAAATTATAGAAGTTAAAAGTAACATTTGGAGGAAGCATCAGGATATACACTGTAACAAGGAGACACAAGTCTGAGTGTAATGAATATTTTAATCTTAGAAAAGCCTACAACTGATTTATCCTTACCAGCATTCAAAATACTTTGCTGTCATAATCTTAAATGATGTTTTGAAATAATTTGAATACCTGAATGCATGTGAAGGAGTCCAGACTCACATCTTTACACTGTGAAGTTTGATAAGCCACAGTTTTTTCCATATAGGCATGCAATTGATTTAACTATATGCTTGACCCAGGGCATTCCCTCCTAAACTGACAGCCTGAGAAAGCCCACGCCTGCAGTGGAGCACTCCTCCTGAAAAGAGAGCAGGCGCTTCTTGCCCTTTCTCACAGTCCTCTGGGCTACATGGAAACAAGAATGTTCTTTGTCAGGGTCTACCCAGGAGGAGCACTTGGGAGCTCGTTTTTCTCATGGATCATTCAAATCAAAAGGAATGAAGATAATTAAATTTGAAATATGTCTAAGCGTTTTTTGTATCATCCCTGGGCAGCATGTTTCTGAAGCAAATACAACAGTAAGAAAGTGAATGTGGAGAAAATCAGACAAACGCGTAATGTCCTAAAAATATCTATTTATAGAGACTATCGTGGCTTTTTAAAATATTTATTTATTATTTTATGTATATGAGTGTTTTACCTACGTGCATTTAACTGTACTGTGTACATGCAATGCCCATGGAGGCCAGAAGAGGGTGTTAGATCCCCTGGAACTGAAGTTATAGCTGGTTTTGAGCTGCCATGTGGGTGCTGAGAACTGAACCCAGGTCCTCTGCAAGAGCAGCCAGTGCCCTTAACTGCTGGGCCATCTCTCCACCCTGCCCCTTTTTTGAGACAGTGTTTCGTGTAACTCAGGCTGACTTCAAACTCACTATGTAGCCAAGGATGATCTTAAACTTGTGATCCTCCTGCTTCTACGACCTGAGTGGTGAGATTACAGGCATACCCTACTAGCCTAGTTTTATTTTGTGCTGGAGACGAAACTCAAGGCTTCATGTTCCTCCTTTTTTGAAATAAAATGGCTGACGTCTTGGTCTCCTGCATCGAATACAAAGACAACGCACTTCAACGTGTATAGCAGCGTTTCTTCTCTTCCTGCTGCTTCCTTACAGACACTGTGAATGAGTCTCAAAAAAAGGAGAATCTTGGCTAGAAAAGGGGCCCTGGGGCCCCTCAATACAGATGAACCTTGTAAAGGTTCTACACTGAAATCTAAAAAGTAAGAGTGTCCCATGCCCTAAAAGTCATTCCATCTGCTTGACTTGGTAGTAAGCAACAGGTTCACAGACCTAGCCTAGGTACTTATTGCTCTTGGCTTTGATCCTATATATTACCTACTATAGTTAGAGACAGCACATAGTAGGTACTTGGTTAAACTGAAACACTGAAAAGTTTAGTTTCTAGTTTCAATTAGTTTTGTAAGAATACACATGTCTGTGTTCATGTGTAATCCCATGTGTATATGTATGTACGTGTTTGTGTATGGTATGTGGAGGCAGGACACCAATGTTGGCTGTCTTCCTTAACTGCTGTCCACTTTGCTTTTTTGAGACAGGGCCTCTCACTGACCCTGGAACTGGCTCATTCAGCTAGACTGGCTGGCCAGTAAGCCTCAGGGATCCTCCTTTCTCTGCCTAGCACTGGGATTTCAGGCTTGCCATGCTTGGCTTCTAGGCTGGGGATCAAAATGGGCCCTCATGACTGTATGGCCAGCACTTACCAACTGAGTCATCTCCCCAGCCGCCCCGCCCCATAAGTTTTTTATTTTGATTTTTTACATTTTTGCTTATGTGGGGGGATGTGCATGATCCATAGTATATACCTGTGGAGGTCAGAAGACAACTCAAGGGTCAGCTCTCTGATTTCACCATGTGGATCCTGGTGGCAAGTCCTATTACCCACTGAGCCATCAGTCAGTATCTAATTAAACCTTTTCTAGCAAGTTATCTGGAATAAAGTGCTTTGACTTTACTTCTGCTTTGCAGTTGGATAATTAATCCATATACTCACCAGTTAGGGCCCCATAACCATCATTAATTTAATGCTAATGACTAAACACTCTTTTTCTTGATTTAATCAGATGAATTAATCTGTGTGTGGTGGAAAGGGTAATACTGGTGATTGAAACAGGGTCTATTCATATTAGGCAAGCATTACACTGCGGAGCTCTACCCTCAGCCCTGAACACTAATTTCAACACACACATGAAATATTTTAAATTTTGTTCAATGGGATTTCTGTAATATTTATAGCAAGAGGGTTGAAAGAGCAAGCTCTATAGTCACACTGCCTAAGGCCCAATCATTGATCTTTCACTTGCAAGTTGTATGATGAGGAAAAATTACTTTGAGGCCTAATAGAAAGATAGGGAAAGTCAAGGAGCCATTGGAAGAGAAGAAGCCCCTCACTCTGGGATCTAGCTTACGTTTTTTACTGGCTGAGAGTCAAGAACTTCAATACAACTGACACAATCAAAGCAGCTATAAAGACGGCCACCAGAGAAACAGTACTCTTTTTCATCTGAGAAATATCTCCAACAATGGTGTTAAGGGAAAATCATAGGAGGCTTTTATGTTTAACCGTACCAGGGCTCTTCTCCCTAAACTGGAATGATCTACCTCATAAACCACCCTGCAATTTCATTTACAAAAGGAAATGTTTTAAATAAGAGAAATAAGAAAAACAACTCATTTTTAAACTTAGTTTTTGAACTGCGTAATCTTTAAATATGGTTATAAATTACAATTAAGCATTGTGATTTCAAAAGTCACAGAATCACAAGGTACACTGTCTCCTCTCAATATATACCTCTTTCTTAACAAATCCCAAGTCTGTTCCTATTGCTAAAACTACTTCCCTGGGGGAGAGATATAAATAATGCCCATCCCACATCCCTTGATCACAATGAAAATCAAGGTACGATTCCACCAAAGTTTATTTGGGGGAACCAGTGAGTTTATTGGGCTTACTAATGGAGCAATGGGTTAGGGGTTACTTGCAGGAATGTGGATACTTCCCCTAAGGCCACACTGGAAAGTCTTCGCACCAGCATGGATGGTGGCTCCCTGATAGCCACATAAACAGAATGCTCCTTCCTTAAGTCATCCCCAGCTAAAATACTCTGCCCTTCCAAGGCCACTCACAATTAGGGCTGCATTGCCCACCGTGAGTTGGGAAGTATGAATGGATACTCAGGTGAGGGTCCCATGACTCTCCTCTCTGCCCCTCCTTGTATGTGAAGCCATCAACAGTCAACAAGCCCAGTTGTGATAATCTTTGGCAGGCAGGCACAGCTGAGCTCAGGAAGGTGGCGTCTAACTCAGAGGACAGTCCTGGGTAACAGTTCATAGTGACTTCTGCTGAAATTCTTTCCTGTGCTTACACTAAGATCCCAGCTTCATCTGGGGTGGGGGCAAATGGGGGACAGTCCTGAAAAGGGAACTCCTAAGGCTGAAGGAACACGCTTCAGCTCCTACTGCTAGTGACTTTGCCTCACTGGACTCCTTGTTTGTAATGAATGGGATGAAAAGAAATGCACCTCTTCTGATAAATAGCAAGTGCTCAGTAAGTCCGATTATGTATGGTAGAAGGCATCAGACACGCAGAGTGGATGTTCACCAGAAAATCCCAGCTACAGTTAATGCCTGCGAATGACCCAGTCAGCTTTGAAACCAATCTAATTCAATCTTGTGCAGTCACATAAAATACACCACATAAATGCCTTTAACTGAATTATGTCAAATATTCCAGCAATTTGGTTTGTTACAAGGATGGTACAGATGTGATTATAAAGCAATAAGATAGAAAAAAAAAAAACTGTGCCAAAGTTTATATATTCACACACAAAGAAGTATTAGTCTCCAAAGCTTCACTCCTAGAGACAGTGCCATATATTTATCTCAATTATACTGTGTTGGTGAAAATATTCTTGGTTCTCCTATTTGAGCAGGGCACCTGGTGATAGCTTATTAATTAAATCGGTTACAGGCTGCAGGCAAAAAATAACCAAATCCATTTTGGTTTCCCATCATAACTGGAATTGGCTTGTGACTATTCTCCTAAATCATAATTAACTTTACACTCACTAACACTGCTAGAAGTACAAAGAAAGACTAACAGACCTGGAAAGCAATGAGTGAATTTATTCCTCATTCATTTGTGCGTGCATTCATTCACACATGAATATTTACTTCAGTGCAGTACTGAAGTGCTTCTGCAATATCACCTCCACTGGCTTAAGTGAATTATTTCCTCAAGTAAGCCATTGTTTTCATGGGAAGGAATATGAATTGTGGTATGTGGTTAATTAAATAAAATTTATTCAAATTACTTTGTAGAAACACCTCTGAATTGAAAAGTTTCATCAAGCTGCTAGTGCTGAGTACCGTGAGAAAATTGTGGTAAACATAATCTAACTAATTTTTTTAATAGAAGTGAAGAGTTAGTAGAAGTATTTGAATTTATTGTCACTTAATGCTATTTTTAAGAACCTTTAGTATTAATCTGTTGGGGCTGCCAGCACAAGCCAAGGAGCTTAAAACAACACAAATTCATTATTTCACAGTTCACCGACACCTCAAATCTAGCTGTTGGCAGGCTCAACGTCCCCTGAACACTGGACAAAGGGAGGCTTCCTTGTTTCTTCCTGCCTTCTGGAAGCTTCCACAATTCATATATTCTACTGACTTGTAACTGCATCATTACAACCTCTGTCTCTAACTGAGGAGCAGAATCTTCTGTGAGGAAAAGAAGCATTTTCTTAGGATGATCTTGAACCTGTTCAGTCAAAGTTCTTACGCTGTGCCACATCCCCTGAGCGCTGACAGATTTGGTAGTAGCATCTCTAGGTGCTCTGACAGTCACTTCTACCTGCCTTGATCTTAAAAGTCTCCCTCCCATCCTTATCCAAAAGCTAGGATCAGGAGATTTCCCTAAGAGCTGGGGATTACGAGTTACATCTAGCTTTGGGACCAACTGTACTGACCCTACACCCTAGGGCACATAACCAGATCCACTGGGAGCTTCAAGAAGGATAATCCCTTTCCAGTCATTCTGCTTTCCTCTATGACACTCCTCTTCTTTGTTTCCCCATCACTGAGAGGGTACATTGTGCCCATTATACTAGAAACCAAACAGAAGGAACCAGGGCCTGGGGAATACAGCTCTCTAAGGGTTTCCTCTGCTTGGGTTCCAAAGAATAGAATTCTGTTGATAGCTCTGAAAAATAACAATGGCAAAAACAAACAAAAACCAATCAGCCCCCTGTAAATAGTGTTAATTATGCCATGTAAATTGTAATAGGAGAAAACAAGTTTAATTGCCTATCTTCTAAATAAATTTCTACTGGTAGACTACATACACTACATGGTCCTACTGGAAATACCAAACAAAAACACACTTCACTAATATCTGACCACAAAAACTATTAAAGAAATTAAATCTATATTGTAATGCAAAACCCAGAAAGTAAGTGCTCTCACTGTTTCTTCAAGCAGCAGCAGTCGGTGACAACTTTATTTTCCTCCATAATTCTAAAGGTATTTTTTTGCTCTCAGTAAGTGTAAGAGTTGTTCATCTTCATTTTATTTTCAAATCTAATTTCATGCTTCTGAAGAAAATGCTGGAATATAAATATTTCTCAATAAAATAAAACATTTTCTATTCCAGGACAGACTCTGGAAATACAAACTCTGGAGAGGTATCTATAAAATAGCTCAGCTGACAGGATACTGTGCATGAACGGGAGAGAGAAAAAGACAACAGGATTCCGAAACGAATAAGGCTTTCAAGCGCACGCCCAGGCTAGGCCAGCAGCACGGTGCAAGTTCTCTTAGGTTCACTAAGGCCTTGCTTGCGAGACAGATCTGGACAGCCCCCTGTTACATTCTTCTGGCATGCTCAGAATTTGCTGCTTCCCAAGTCTTTAAGATGCGAAGTGAAACCCCAAGGGACACATTAACAGGGCCAGAAGCACAGACAACCCAAACCAGCAGCTATGTCGCAGCGCCCTGGATTCCCATGAGAAATTCTGCAGAGTTTATCTACGTCACTGAGTCTGCAAACGGGTGGCCTCGAGAATTTAAAAATACTGAGAGTTCCCTGGCCATGTTTAGTTAGTTCCCTTGTCTGACAGAAGTAGGAAAGACAGGAAAGAGAGAAAGAAGTCTTGTGCCTGCGCTCCTTTCCTTCCCTTCCCTCCCGCCCCCAGTTCCACCACCCTTAAAGCTGTCTTTAGCCCTGTCCCTCTTCCAAGGAAGCTGCAGCCCCAGGTACTCCTCCTCCGTCCCTGGACATCTGCTTGGCTTGCCTATTTTCTGCTACAGGCAGAGGACAGGAAGGAAGAGTTTGTTTCCTGTAAACAGAGGGAGAGAAAATTACAGCTATTATTGTTTTGACAACGGAAGCCCTCCCTAAAACTGGTACCAGGGTTCATTCCTGACAGGCAGCAGGTCTGAGTACCAGCTCTCTTTAGAAATTCTTCCCAAGGGGTCTCAGAGACAAGCTAAATGCTTTGATTGCTTTGCATTAGATGACTAATGGCAGGACAGTGTCGTTCTGGGCTGTGGAAGTGGAATGCAGCCCATGTTTTGATGAATGTTTTCATACAAGCCTCCACCACCCAGGGAGAGCATGTTGGATCTTGACCTTCAAGGACACACTCATTTATGCAAACACACCCCCTCCAAGGTTCAAAACGCTTTGAAAAGGCAACTCATTTGTATTATTTGTATTTATGGCTTAACTGTGTCCAGGTTCCCTGCCCTACCAAACCTCATTTCTTTCACAGACTCCTTGGCATTTTAGACTATGTTGCACATGTATTCAATGGTAAACTCTGAAATACCTAATACATAGTAGGATCCTGTCTCTTTTAAAAAAATATTTCTTTTTTGAGGGTTAAAAACTCATTCAATTTTATAACTGTAAAATTGTATAACTGTATTGATTCAACAGCGCACCTAGAAATTTTATAACCACTTTTGAAGGAGCTGTGTCTTTGCTCTAGAAACTGTTATTGGGCATGTTAAAGCTGTAATGATATGCTTCTTCTAAAAAAAAAATTTTAAATGATATTTTAAAAATTTGAATTTTTTTAATTTTATGTATGTGAGTGTATTGCTCGCATGTACTCAAGTATACTCGGGTCATGCAATGCCCACAGAAGTCAGAAAGGGTGTCAGATTCCCTGGAACTGGAGTTAGAACGGTTGTTAGATGCCATGTGGGTGCTGGGAATTAAACCTGGGTCCTCTGCAAGACCAGCCAGTGTTCTTAACTACTGAGCCATCTCTCGAGCTCCCTGTTTCTTACTTTTAATATGTACTGTGGGATTATATTTAACCATGAACTTCAGACATCTATTTATTTTGAGATATTTTAAAATCATTTTTTGCCTGGTTAATATTTAAAATCTAAAAAGAAAAGAGGCTAAGGAGTTTGGTTGACACCCAGGGAAAGTCATATGTGCCTGCCTACTAATGACAGTGGAATTAGCTGTTCAAAGAGAGTTATCAAAGAAATAAAGTTTATTTTAGTGTTTGAAGCAGGATGTATACTTTATCAAATATATTTTAAAGGGTTTTTTAGATTTCTTTGATGAACTTGTTAGCCTCATGGAAGACTGTAAGTGGAAGTGAATTAATGGGATCCTCTGGTCCATTCTGGTCTGTCTCACACCACATTTGACTCTTTCACTGGCTGCTCGTCTTCAGTGTTCTTTTCTGGTCCTTGGTTGTGTGTTCCACCTTCATATGACAGGATCTCCAAAAGCTCAGTCTTGATCCTTCCTAGTGTTCTATCAAGACTTCACATACTATGTGGTTTGCCAACATGTGATTCTGGTCTTCAGGCCAGACTCTTACAAACCACAGCGTACCTGATACATCCACTTGGCTATCTAATGTACTTCCCAAACTTTCCATGCCTAAACAGGGCTGCCCTGCATCTGAAACTTCTTCCTCTGCTCTCGGGTGGATCCCTGTAACTAAGGCCCCCCTTCAGTCGGCTGCTGAATCAGGAACTCACGCCTGCTTTGCCTTTGCACCCATTTTGAATCTTTCGGCAGTTTGCCTTCCACTACTTGCCCTCTGCATCCTCTGCTTTGCCTTTCTTCCTCCAATCCTGTAGCTACTACCCTTCTTCAAGCCATTTCTCCTTCACCTGGACTGGTGCAGTAGCTACCCCCATCCAAAGCTGAATTTAGATGTTTACACTTAAAATCCTTGTACACAGAATAGCTAGAGTGAACTGTGGAAAAGATAAAATACTTAAGCACATTGTTTCCTTTTTTAAATTCTGTCAGTGACTTCCCATTGTATTCAGAAGTAAAATCTGAACACTAGTTCTTGAGAGGCAAGTCTTACCCTTAAATATCTTGAAACTCTTCATATTACATTGTCCTCTGAAACCACCACGGTACGTTAGCCATCTTGCTCTTTCTTTGAGTCCCACTTCCCCACTAAAGTCTCTGCGCGAGTACCCTTCCCTTAATTCCCTCTTGATACTCAGGTATAAGCTTGGCTGTTGCCTCTCAGAGAGACCAGATGCCTCTCTCAGGAGTGTTCCTATTGTTAGACTCATCACTGCCTAGTGATTTATTTTTCCTTTACTTCTTTGTTACCTTCGTCTCCAAATAAACCATCACTCCCCTCAGTGCTGTACGAGCAGGAACCTTGTTTTCAGCGTACAATCATGCAGCCTAAATATTTAGACGAGCTTCTGACATGCAGTGATGCTCAAAAATTCGAATGAATTAAACAAATATACAGCAAGAGGCCCCTATCTGTTCTGGGCTATCAGGGGGAAAAACTCTCAAAGAAGTATTGGAGTAGAATCCTGAATGACGAGTGATAACTAAGTGCAAGAATCAGGGAAAGGAAAGAGAAAAACAGTCTAAACAGAAGAAGCAACAGATGTGAAGACCTGGAGTGCAGAATACATTTCTTCATGGTGGGAAGGTGTCATGTTTGAAGCTCAAGAAAGGAGGGAAAGAGAGAGAACAGGGGAAGAAGGAGGAGGAAGAGGAGGAGAGGGGGAAAGAAGAAAGGAGAGGAGGGGAGGGGAGGGGAGAAGAGAGGAAGGGAGGGAGGGAGGAAAAAGAAAAAAAAGACTTACAGAACTTTTCCCTGGTTTTCCATTTTTAGAGTTCAAGAGGGGAGGAGGGGAAAAAGGGAGGGAGGCAGGGGCAGGAGGGAGCAGAGAGGGATGGGCAGAAGCTGAGACTCAAAGAAGTACTCATGGCTTTTGGATCAGGTTAAGAATTCCAGGATTTATTTTGAGGACTAAAAAAAATAAATAAATAACATTGTACACTTAAGCAGGCAGGTGACAGGATAAGACTCAGTTTCAGAAACCTGCTAAGGGGACTGGAGAGATTGCTCAGCTGTTAAGAGCACTGACTGTTCTTACAGAGAATCTGGATTCGATTCCCGGCACCCACATGGTGCCTAACAACATCCGTAACTCCAGTTCTAAGGGATCCAATGCCCTCTTCTGACCTCTGCAGGCATTTCACGACATGGGTGCACTTACACAGGTTCAGGAAACATCATGGAAGGAGGTGGAAAGATTATAAGAGCCAGAGGTTAGAAAGGAGTGTGATGAAACCATGTCTTCTGGACACGACATGGCTCATGCACTCAGTAACTCACTGTAACTGTGGTTACCCACACAAAACCTGCACAACACTCAATCTGTCAGTATTTCATCATGGAAGGAAGAGGGCTCAGGAGGCCCCAGCCCTCCCAGAGGGCTATTGACAGTTAACATTGGCTGGGGCAAGGGGTGTCACATTCTTCAGTTGCATAGCCACTGATAAGTTGCCCATTGTCTAGTAAATAACCTCCTACCCATGTTCATGTGACAACTCTATTCAAGCTCAATGGGTTGCGCGCGCGCACACACACACACACACAAATGAAGGAGCTAGAGAGATGTCTCATCACTGACTGCTCTTGAAGAGGACATGGGTTTGAATCCCAGTAATCACATAATGGCTACAATTCCTGGAGCTCATTGGCTACCCAGCCTAGCCAAATCAAGGAGCCCCAGGTTCACTGAGAGATTCTGTCTCAAAAAATTAGGTAAACATGGCATGGTGGCAAACAGCTTTAATTCCAGCAATTGGGAGGCAGAGACAGGTGAATCTCTATGAGATCAAAGCCAGCCTGGTCTACATAGTGAGTTCCAGGCCAGCTGGGGCAACAGGGAGAACCTGTCTCAAAAAACAAACAAAAGACAGGTGAAAGAGGGCCTGGGAGATGATGGTTCAGTGGGTAAGAGTGCTTGATGTGAAAGCAAGAGGACTTAAGTTTAAATCCCCAGCATCCACATAAAAAGTTGAGTATGGGGGCTAGAGAGATGATTCATTACTTAAGAGCACTGACTGTTGTTAGGTTCCCAGCACCCACATGGTAGCATATAACCATCTAAAATTCTAGTTCCAGGGGATCCAATGCCCTCTTCTGGCCTCCGAAGTCATTGGACACAAAGGTTCACAGACCCATATATATACATAAATAAATAATAAGATTTGTTTTTAAAAGCTGTATGGCCACATGTCTCTGTAACCTCAGCGTTGGGACAGAGACAGGCAGGTTCCAGGAGTTCACTGGCTAGCCAAATCAATGAGCTTCAGGTTCAGTGAAATACCTACCTCAAATAAATAAATAGATAAATAAATAAATAAATAAATAAATAAGTAAATGAGACAGCAATAGACATCGAGTGTCTTTCTCTGGTCTCTACATATACACACTTACATGCACATTCATATCTAACACACACACAAACAAAAAGAATAATAAGAGCAGTTGAGGAAGACACCCAGCATCCACCTCTTGCCTCTACACACATGTACCTGCATGTATACATGCATATATCTACACAAACATGTGCATACACCACATATACACACACAAAAATTTATCAAAAGGTTGTTAATGTATATGTTGAATTTGTCTGCCTCTCAGAAATCAAGCGAAAGCTAGGTGTGGTGGCACACACCTTTAATCCTAGCACTCGAGGGAGGCAGAGGCAGGCAGATCTCTGTGAGTTCAAGGCCGGCCTGGTCTACATAGCAAGTTACAGGCCAGCTGGGGCTACAGGAGACCCTGTCTCATAAAGAAAAAAAAAAAGAAAGAAATCAAGTAGAGTTATGTAAATAGACAGTAGGATTCCTTTGAAGTATCTGAAAGAAAAATTATTGTAAGCAGGTACTATATTCAGGAAGGTTATACAGGAAACAGAATATGATACAATAATAGAATCATAACAAAGATACTTTGTATTATGCATACATGCTTACACAGCAATGTAAGTTACCATGACCACTGTAAACAGCAAATACGTGTGATGGAAAATTATACAGATTATTTTAAAGAAGCCAAATACATGTTCATTTGGAAATATTTTTACTTATAACACAATCAGTTAAAAAGAACAGTGAATGACAGAAAACTATATATTTTAAGTTTGGTATGAACATTTGCAACTATTTTTTCTACCAAAAATATTCTCCATAAGACTTTCTTTTTGAAAGACAGGGTCTTACTATGTAGCTCTGACTGGCCTAAAATTTGCTATACAGACCAGGCTAAGCTTGAACTCACAGACATCTGCCTACCTCTCCATCCTGGGTGGTAGGATTAAAGGAGTGTGCCACCACACCTGGACTTAAGACTTTCTTTACAGACAGCTTTATTAGAGTACCAAACTATGTAAGTAATGAGATAAGCATATTCTTCTTGGTTTACTTGTTTGTTTTTATTTGCAACTGATACATAAACATTTTATAGTTTTATAGGATGCCATGTGATATTTCAATGCATGTGATATTTAAATATTTAATCATCAATTTTTCATGGGGAAATATTTAAAATTCGTATTTTCTAGATTGTTTTTAAATATACATTATCATCATCAATGACCATCCTACTGTGCCTATAACTTGGAACCCACTACAATCTTTCCCTCTCCTTTGCTTCTCTGCTCTCCCCAGCCTGTGGTATACCATGGTATTCTCGACTTCTTTTGTAAAAGCCACTTGTTGATCATGCAGTATTTGTTTTCTGTGCCTGGCTTATTTCACTTAACATAATCTTCATGTGCATCCCTGTTGTCATAAATGACTGGAGTTTGTTCTTTATGTATATGCACGTGTAGTGTAAGTGTCTGGTATGTTTGTGTGTACGTACATGGCATACAGGCGCATGCACACATGTGTGTGCATGTGAATGCCAAAAGTTCATGTCAGGGTGTCCTCCTCTATCTTTCTATACCTTTTTTTCTTGAGACAGGGTATCTTACAGGCCCTACAGCTCACCGATTGGCTAGACTGGTTGGCCAACAAGCTCCAGGAATCTTCCTGTCTTCCCCCCGACCATTGACTGCCCCAACACTAGGATTACAAATGAGACACTACAGTGGGCTTTTCACATAGGCACTAGAGATCCAATCTCATGCTTGTGTATCAGGCACATCTCAACTCCTGAGTTCAATTTTTCTTATGACTGAATAGTATTCCACTGTGTATAGGTACCATGTTTTCTTTATCCAAGGCAAATACATTCTAAATAAAAACCTTTGTTATAGTTTTATTGCAACTGTTTTGTAGATTGAAGAATGACAACAAAAGGGGTCTGTTCCTTTGCCTCCAAAAGAGGCACATAATACTGATTACCCACCTTGCGACTGTTCATCTTCCATTTTGTTCCAGTCACAATGAGATCTGTTCATTGTCTGAAGCACGAATGCATGAGCTCCTACACTTATCTTTGAATTGTTTTAAGTGAAGCATCAAGCTGAAAGTGTGGCAGGAAAGGTACATGTGAAAGGCCACCAGGTGAGGTGTTCATTCACAGAAGTGAATGCTCTTATTTCCTTGGGCTGCCATATAAAATGCCACAAACGGGGTGGGCTAAAACATCAGAAGTCTGTTGTCTCCATTTCACAGGTTAGAAAGGCAACATCAAGGTGATTGGCAAGGCCACATTCCCTCCACAACCTTCTCGGAGAGGATGGCTCCTTGTCTTTGGTGCTGGCAGGCATTCTTGACCTATGGCAGTAGAACCGCAGCCTCTCCCTGTCTTCACATGTCTAGTTATCCCAGCATCTGTTTGCTTCATTCTTCATGTGGCATCTTGCTCCTTATGTCTCCATTTTCTCTTTTTAAAAAGAAATCAGGGGGCTTGGAGAGATCACTCAGCAGTTAAGAGCACTGATTGCTCTTGCAAAGGACCTAGATTCGATTCCCAGCACCCACAATGTGACTAACAATTGTCCCTAACTCCAGTTCCAGGGGATCTGATGCCCTCTTCTGGCTTCTGCGGGCATTGCAGGACACGGATGCACCTACCTACATACAGACAGTACACTCATATACATAAAAAATAAATAAATAAAATATTGAGGCTGGAGAGATGGCTCAGTGGTTAAGAACACTGGTTGTTCTTGCAGAAGACCTGAGTTCGAATCCCAGCACCCACATGGCAGCTAACAACTGTCCGT
>NW_008339519.1:231343-238645 GCF_000622305.1 Nannospalax galili
TGGGCATTGCACAACATGGGTGTACTTACATACATGCAGGCAATACACTCATACACATAATAAAAATAAATAAATAAAATATTAAAAAATAAACCAGTCACATTGAATAAAAACCCACCCTAATTGATTATGACCTCAACTAACTCATTATATCTGCAAAGACTATTTTTTTTAAGTTTTATATTCACAGGTACTGAGTACTAAAACTTTATCAACACATCTTTCTTGAGAGGACATGGAATTCAATCACTTGAGCCACGTGTGCTAAAGGAAATATGTTGTGTATGAACTTGTAAGTGTGGGCACAGGCTAAGAGGGTGTGGGGAAGGCTTGTATGAATGTGTATGTACATAATAAGGAACTCTAAACAAGTACCAACTCCCTGATCTCTATTCGACTTCCTGGTTCATGCTCTCGGTAGTAAGCTGGACAGCTTTCATACTGTCCCATGATACCATTCACAATGAGTAATGGACCATTTCCGGGCTCTCACTCCCACTTTTAATGAGTACCAACGCTAATTAAGTGACAGTAGCATGTAGCTGCTCTTGGCTGTGTGCGTCTCTCAGTGAGGTCATAACAGCTGTTGGTAATGTAACTTATTACCATCTAAGGCACACTCTGGGACTCTCAGGGTGAGGACCATTTGGTAAGTGCCAAAGCAGTGCAAGGCGGGCCTCTCCTGGTAAGGTAATATGTTCCATAACTCTTGACTTTGGCATAATGACGCATCAAAGTCACAATGATTCCACCAGAATGCTGAAAAGATTTCCCAACATACTACCAACTGCTGGGAGGGACAGAGGACTACTGTTTGAAGGACTACTGCTTACATGTTGAAATCAGAAACAGCAAAGAGACCTGTCTAAAAGATCACAACAGTAAAGTATTATAATGTTTAGTATTGTTTGCTCTAAATTCATTCTGAAAGTGGCAAAGTCATACTTCAGGGAGCAAAACCACCAAGAAAGCAATATCAAAGATTTCTCTTTAGGAGAATGGCAGGCACCCAAGCCATTGTGTATCCCGCAGTGAGGTCATCAGGCAGCCTGCTTTAAGACCTAACTCTGCACTCCCTGTGAACTCTACCAAATTAGCTTTACATGATGAAGCTGCCTTGCTTCTCTAGAGGATCAAAGTAGCTGGACCCAGTCCCAGTCCTCTGTAGATAACCAGTCACAGGATACGTTTGCACCCTGTTCTGCTCCTGGTACATCATGTTGCAGATTCCTCTGTATTTCCCAGTTTATTTCCATAGAGGGAACGTGGGTTCACATATTTCCTTCTGTTATCTGCACTAATCTGTACCCTCCACTCTTGTTACAACGCCTCTGGAACTGTGTAACATTTTTTACTTGTGTATGGGGCTACTGTTCCCAACCAAGTCCTTTTATCCTTCCCATAATAACCTTTGTAATAGTAACAGCACCTCCTTGTAACACTTAAAATGCTTTTCTCACAAGAACAGCGTGACAAGGGAAAGTATGTCAATATGATTTTTAAATGACATCTGCATTGTGAAAAGTCACAAGACTGCTTGAGCAAAATAAGTAACAATGAAAGTGAAAATGATGTATTAACACAAAAAATAAAAGATAGAGGAGGATAATGAAAGTTAAAGTAAGTTGGAGCTCTTCAGTGGTTGATGATATTGGTTGATGTTTCCCGGTTTAATTCATTCCCTTTTTTTCTGTTGCCCAGTTCACATGAATAAAGATGACTCTCTAAACACATCTATATGTACAAATACATGGTAAATGTGACCATAAAGTATAAAAATGTCTTTGATTTATTTCATATGTGTTTGCCTTGCATATATGCAAGTGTGCCATGTGTGTGCAATGCCTGCAAGGGCCAGACAATGACGTTGAATCCCTTGTAACTGGAGTTATGAACCATTAATAGAGGCCACGTGGGTCCTGGGAACAGAACCCAGGTCCTGACTCACCTCTCCAGCTCCTTTACAAAGGATTTTTAGTCAAACAATATGGTATGAGATTGCAAATATATATAGTTAAAATTTGAAAATTTAAATGCCTCTGAGTCTTTTTAATAATTTCATCAATTGACTGAACAATTTAATAGCTTTCTGGTTACCCTGGAGCCAAAACTGTTTCCTTCTGCCTTTGAGAATAAGTTCTGAATGCCAATGAATCATAGTAAATTAGAAATGTAGTCAAATGGCAATGGATTAGAGTCAATAAGAAAAACCACGCTAATTTAAGAGTAGAGAAATGGTTCATAGAAATAAGATTTGTGAGAATGATTTTCATGTGGCAAAATGGCAGAAAAGTGTCAATCTTGGATTCAGCAAGGATAAAGCTGTGGCCAGAGCAATGTACAATGGTTATTTTTCCACATCAAGTACAACTATAGGAGCCAAATAGTATTGCTGAAGTACTACATAGTCAGCTAGGTTTTATCAACTGAAAGAAAAACTCAAGACCTTATAGAAGACTTACAGATATGTCTGCTACTATACGGTCAACTTTATCATCACTGTCACCAAATACCTGTCAGAAACAACTTACAGTAAGGAGGTGGGATTTGGGGGGCTTATGGATTTGGATGCTTCAGTCCGTGATTGACCGGCTTCCACGTACTTAAGCAGAACATCATGATGGCAAGTTCATGTGGCAAAGGCAGTTTTTCACCTCGTGGTGGCCAGAAGCAGAAACAGACAGATTATAGAGACCTAAGATGAGATGCAGACCCCAGGGACTAGCCCTCAGTGCTATGTTTTCTCACATCTTAGTGCTTTCAACAGCTCCCCAAATAGCACTATCAGCTGAGAACCATCTTCAATACAGGAGCCATTTGCTGGACACCTGATACCCAAACCATAATCTATACCACTGGATGAACGAATAAAGAAACTATTGTAGACACAGATGGGACATCCTTTACCCTAAAAATGAAAAACTTGAAATATGTGACAGCATAAATAGTTCTGGAAGATACTATTCTAAGTGAAATAAATTAGTCACAGGATAAATAATGTCTGAGTCTACCTATATGACATCTCTAAAATAGTTGAGCTTGAGGAAGCAGATATTAGAATGGTGGTTACCAGGGTCTGGGTTGCAGGAGAAATGAGAACTTGCAGGTTAACAATGCTAACTTCATACCATTTGTTCTCCAAGGTTTCATAAGTTGGAAGCTTGGTTCTCCGGGTGAAGTTATTGAAAGATGGTGGCTTCTTTGAGAGGTGAGGTGGAATGAGAGGCAATTAGATCCTGGCGACACCATTTTCATGAATGGATTACTGTCTTTTTGAGATACTTGTTAAATCTCTTGACCATAGATTAGGTGTCTCAGGAATGAGTTAGATCACAGGACTGGATTAGTCCTCAATGAATTATTGTAAAGTAGGTCAGATGTCCCACTGTCTCTCTTCCCTGTGTGTACCCCTCTTCTTACACACCCACTTCCCTTTCTGCTGCTCTGCCTTGCTGTGACACAGCACAAGATCTTCACTAGGAAATGTAAAAGATCGAGTGTTATGTTCATGGACTTCTAGCACTCAGATTATTAAACATCTCTGTTATAGATTCCTCAGCTTTGGATATTTTTTAATAGCAGAATGAGTAGATGCAAATTTTCAGTGATTCAAAATGAGAAATTTCTACTTAATTGTCCTAGGAAATTATCCTCGATAACTGTTAGCAGTAGATGGGGTGGATAGCAAGAATGTTAGGGGGAGGTGGCAATCTTGTTAAAATAAAAAAAAAAGGAACTTGTACTTGAACAAGCCTCTGGAACTAAGTGTAATTTACAGAGACTACAAGGAACATAGAAACACGTTAAGCAACATTTTATGGATACAATCAGCAAAATTAAGAATGTGGAATGCTCCACAGAACAAATGACCCAATTCTGCAGCAGAAAATAAGAAAATAGTTCTGCAATAAGGGAAAAGGCAAGAACAAAATGGATGGAGAATTAAGAAGTCAAAGGAAATGTAAAGTATCTTTTTAAAATATTATACTTATTTTTATTTTATGTGTATGAGTATATTGCCTACATTGTAAAGTGCACCCATGTCATGCAATGCTGGAGGAGGTTAGAAGAGGGTGTCAGATCTCCTGGAACTGGAGTTATGTACGGTTGTTAGCTGCCATGTGGGTGTTAAGAATCGAATCAGGGTCCTCTGCGAGAACTGTCACCAGCACTGAGTCATCTCTCCAGTCCTGTAAAGTATATTTTAAGCAATCTATATGTAGAGACTTTATCTGGATTTTTCATCAAACTAGTAAATATAAAGAAATGGACACAGACACATACACACTCTCACAAACACATCACACAGCAACCTGCAAAATGTGGATAATATTTGGTAATAAGAATTGTTAGCAATTTTTAGACAAAAATTATTATAGCTATGTATTTTTAAAGAGAACTATCTTTATCCGGGTGTGGTGACACATGCCTTTAATTCCAGAGAGGCAGGCCGATCTCTGTGAGTTCAAGACCAGCCTGATCTAAATAGTGAGTTCCAGTCTAGCTGGGGCTACAGGGAAACCCTGTCATAAAAAGACCAAAAAAAAGAGTCCTATCTTTTAGGGAAATATTCTTTAAAAAAACATTTACAATTTACATGCTGTTCTGGATAGCTTTAGTGTCAATTTGACACATCTGGGTTGGGGGAGCCTCAATTGCGGAATTGCCTCCATTGGGCTGGCCTGTGGCCATGTCTATGGGGCATTTTCTTGATTGTTGAGTGATATGGGAGGGCCCAACCCACTGTGGGTGGTGCCACCCCTGGGCAGGTGAGCTTATGTTGCATATGAAAGCAGGCTGAGCATGGGCCAGGGGAGAGAGCCAGTAATCAGAGTTCCTCCATGGCTGGTGCTCCAGCTCCTGCCTCCAGGTTCCTGCCCTGAGTTCCTACCTTGAGCTCCCTGACGAACTGTGACCTGGGAGATGTAAGCTGAATAAACCCTTTCCTCCCCAAGTTGGAAGTTGTCAGAGTATTTTGTTACAGCAATGGAGAAACAAACTAAGACACATGCTGTCTGAAATTTGTTTAAAAATAATGAGGGTGAAGGTATAGAAGTGGGAGACAGATGGATCAAGGGTTAGCCATGTGTTGAAATAGTTGAAGCTTGGTACATTGGGGTTCCTTATGGTATTTTCTCTACACTTTGCATGTTTTAAATTTGGAATAATAAAAGTTTCTTAAACAAAATGGCCATACAAAAAAAAAAGAAATACTTAAAATGGCAAAAAATTTTTGAAAGAATATATAAAGTAATGGGAGACCAGAAGAAAAGTTAGACAAATAAGAATGAAACAAAGTGCCAGTGGGAAAGAAGCTTCAGATAACACCATGAGGATCCACACACAGGCTACTGGTGGGTTGCGAATTTACCCAGAACTTCTTAGAATTTGATATAATATGTGAAATATTTCAGTTACAAGATTTATGATGATATCTTTCGGCGAAAACCACTTGGAAGTTTATCTACTTTTAATAGTGATAATTCATCTATCTACTTTCAATATGGATACTCTTCTAGGTCTCCTAGAAGACACTGAAGAGGATTCTCTGTGGTCATTCCTTCATGCATTCATGCATTCATTCATTCGTTCATTCATTCACTAATTCTATTCTTCTAGCAATAGTTTTGAGCATCATATGTCAGGATCTTAGTTAAGAGTTAAGGACCAAGAGACTTGTGACCTCACAGTTCTCCCAGTTCAGTAGGAGAAAAGACAATCACCAGGGAGGTTAGATGGAGAGATGACATTCAGCAAAGATATCAAATTCAGGCTCATGGTAAAGGAAAACTTGCTTCCTGAAAATGATAGGTTTGGGAGGTTTTTTGTTTTTGTTTTTTCTTGATAGGTGAGTTGAGAGGGTAGAAGTTAGCCAGGGAAGGGTAGTAGGCAGGAAGCAGACAATGGGAAGAAGCAGGCTGGAATGACTGAGGAGAGACTTGGTGATAAAAATGAGGTCAGGCTGGCCTTGAGCCCACAGAAATCTGCCGCGCTCTGCCTCCCAAGTGCTGGGGTTGAAGACATGTACCACCATGCCCAGTTTTGGTCTTTGATTTCTTGTCCCTACTTTTCCACCCTAAAACTTCACTGTACATAGATTTTTATGTAACCTGCTTCAAGTTATCTCTGGAAAAAATGTGTTAAAATTGCCTCTCTTTGGAATAATAAAAATGTTCTAAAAAAAATTAGAAAGCCACACCACAGATTTCCTTCCCTGGATTTAAGACTCATGATGGTTTCTAAAAAGAGCGTGTCTAGAGTCTGTAGAAGTCTGTGTTCTAAGTTCTGTGGAATAAGAAAATCATTTCATTTCACTAAAGATGATTGTTTATGTTACAGGTTCACAGAATAGTATTATTATTACAAGTGGCTTTTACAAAAACAAACAGGACTGGAGAGATGGCTCGGTGATTAAGAACACTGGTTGTTCTTGCAGAAGACCCAGGTTCTAATCTAGGCACCCACATGGCAGCTAACAACTGTCCTTAATTCTAGTCCCAGGAGATCTGATAGCCTCTTCTGACCTCTGCAGGCATTGCATGACATGGGTACACTTACCTACATGCAGGCAATACACACACACATGAAATAAAAATAATAAATAAAATATTTTTAAATGATTAAATATTAAAGCTACATAAATTTAGGAAATATTTTGTACTTCTTGAATTTCTGTAATTGTAAAATTCATGTAGTTTTAAACTTAGCTCAGCACTAAAGTGTGGTTGGCTCACTTACCATGAGAAGAAACAAATAATTTTTTGGATAAGCCAAATTGTTCCCACCTTTTTCTCAACAAGCACAAACAGTACATAATTTTACAACCGTTTAAATGAATTAATCTTCCATTTTCTTTTGTGCAGTTTATCTTACCAGAGGATTAAAGATGTAAAATAAAAAGATGTATTTGTTGTATGGGGGAAAAAGGAGGCCAGCATCAAACCTAATGTATGTAAAAGCTAATGGTCCACATCGCACCTACTGTATCTTAAACCTAACTCCTGGCGTTCTTCTTAGAATGTGCTCCTCTTCCCATCGTCTCACTTCAGTAATGATAGGATTTTCTGGTAGCTGCTCAATCCATAAACCTTGGGGTAGCATTGGCACCTGTTATTCTTTTACAAGCATCATCCTGTCCCTCAGCAAAATCTGTTTTAAAGTCTATACAGAATCCAACTCTTTATCTTCCATTTCCACTTCTACTTATGTAATTTTGTGCCTGAATTTTTGTAACAGCCCCCTTTGAGCGATCTCTCTGCTTTTATCATTCATATATATATATGTGTGTGTATATGTATATAT
>NW_008339519.1:238663-247806 GCF_000622305.1 Nannospalax galili
TGTGTGTGTGTGTGTGTGTGTGTGTGTGTGTATGGAGATTAGAGGACAACTTGCAGGAGTTGGTTCTCTCCTTCAACCATGTGAGGGATGGAACTCAGGTCATGGTGACAAGGGCCTTTACTCGCTGAGTCATTTCACCACCTGCTTCTATCCTTACCTATCCCCAACTCCCAACTCCAGTGTCTTAGAGGTATTAAAATACACATCCAAATACAAGATGACAGCACTCCTTTAAGCAAAACTGTGGCTTCCTTTCTCAGAATTAAATTGAAAGTGCTGACAATGGCCTAGAATTCCTCAAACCGTCTGGCCCCCTGGCACCTTTCCCTCCCACTCCAAGCAGCTTACTTTGGTGTCCTCTTTGCTCTTCCCTCATGTGTCCAGCATATCCATCTATTAGATACAGAATTTAATCTTACTGGTTCCTCAACTTGGAACATTCTTCCCCTGGGCTTTCTTCTCATTTCCTCCGATAGCTGTCGAAATATTAGTTATAAGACTTTCCCCAACTGTTGCATATGAAGAAGCAAGGCCCTTCTCCTGGATTTTTAGTCATAGCATTTGCATTAGCTAGAGAAGGCTCTTTGCTATTAAAAAAACCTCCAAATTTTAGTGCTTAAAACAAAAGTTTCTTGCCCCTACAAAAATCCAACAGGATGCTCTTGATCAGGCAACATTTCCACATCAATTTAGAGTAGTAATTCAGACCTCATGTTCTGTTCCATCAGGACTCTTCCTTCAATCACTTGGGCCACCTGAGTTCACTGCTGTTATTTGCAGCATCTGCTGTCAGATAAGGGAAGGGGAGGCAATGGGAGTAACACTGGAATTTATGTTATTGACAAAATCTGGGAGCAGTACACGTCTCTTCAGCCCATAGTCCATTACCTGCCATCACATGGTTGTCCTTGACTACAAAGGAAACCAGAACATGTAGTCTAGCTCTCTGTCCAGAGGGAGAAAAGAAACACTATGACAATGGTCATCCAATGTCTACCACACTCATCTCTGGAATATGGGAAACTGTATTCATTCCCCCATGAAGAGCAATTCTCACCCAACTCATTTACTGTGTTGAGTTGAAGCTCAGTGTTTCTGGACAGTATGAAGTCTGGCAGTGTGGCCTACAGTGTAAATGACAAGTTATCTATCACTCCAACTGATATTCAATACTGGCCAGAAATAGGATAGCAACAATACAAACTCCTGTTTGGAACAGGCAAAAATAGAAACCTGAAAGTTCCTGGTCAAACTGTTCTTCAGTTGTGTGAGGCACATTGTGAAGTCCCTCTTCTCAAGGGTCCGCTCTTCTGGGAGATGAATCAGTTCCTTATTCCATGGCTCACCGAACCTCCGGCCCCTCCTGATATGTTCCTTGTCTTTCTTCTCCATGGCCACATCTGAGGATGGAGATTATGGCCTCTTTGGGGAAAGAGGAGTCATGAGCCATTTTCGATGATGCAATATGGAACTCAAAAGACATTTAAGACCTAAATGGTGAAAAGTTAGTTTTTTTGATCTAGGATTATGCTTTCTTTTGTTAGTTAATTTTCTCAAAACCTTAGTAATTATTGGTCCATTTGCCTCTAATCAGTTCTGTGTGTAAATAAGCACACGCCAGTTCTTTGCTAGCACGGTTCTCAAGCCTGATTTATTACCAAGCTTTCTTGTCCCCACGCCTTTGTCTTTCAACATACTGGCTGCTCTCCAGGGTGATTGAAAACAATAGGTGGGAAAGCCACATTTTAATTTGAACTTTCCCCTAGGTCCAGGTCATTTTGTTTAATCAAGAAGTTTTGAGCTGGAGAGATGACTCAGTGCTTAAGAACACTGGTTGTTCTTACAGAAGACCTGGGTTCTAATCCCAGCACCCACATGGCAGCTAACAACTGTCCATAACTCCAGTTCCAGGGGATCTGACAGCCTCTTCTGTCCTCCACGGGCATTGCACAACACGGGTGCATTTACCTACATGCAGGCAATACATGCATACACATAAAATAAAAATAATAAATTTTTTTTAAGTTAAAGAAAAAGAAGTTTTACTGATTCTTTATCCCTTGGAGCCTTTTTCAAAAATTCCTGTATGTCACTGTTGAGTTATTTAGCAGCAATTGAGCTTTCCAAGGCTCTGATGCTTCAAACTTTAGGACTCGTGTTTTCTTTTTAATTTCTATTTGTAAACAGGTCCGTTTTTTATCTCATCTCTAGTGAGAGGAAACCAGTGGTGGTCCAGACACAACAACAATCATTTGTTCCAGTTTAGCAGGCACAAAGATTACCTTCCAAGTTATCATAAGTTATCAATATTCTTAATGGATCTTTACAAGTTTATAACATGGGTCATCATAGTTCCTGCCTCCAATATTATGTTATCATTTCCAAACATCTGACTGCTAAGACAATGTCACTTATTCTTTAATAACATGGTTTCAAAATGTATATTACTAGTCAGGGAAGATGAACTCTCCTACATTACTACAGCAGTCTTGGTTGGATAGCTCTCCTTTAAGTGGTAATACAGGGATTCAGACTTTTTCTGTTTCTTAGTTCTGCTGTTCATGGAGCCTCAGAGTCCTCTGATCTTCTTACAATTTGAGTCTATTCATAGATCAGAGATGGAGTGGGGGGTGGGGGGGGAGAGAGGGAGAGAGAGAGAGAGAGAGAGAGAGAGAGAGAGAGAGAGAATAGAACAGGCTTACATAGAAAAGTTTCTATGGGAGCTGGAGAGATGGCTCAGCAGCTAAGAGCACTGGCTGGTCTTGCAGAGGACCCAGGTTCAAATCCCAGCACCCACATGGATAGAGACAAACAACTGTCCATAACTCTAGTTCCAGGAGATTCAACATCCTCTTCTGTCCTTCCATAGGGCATGAACCACATGGGTGCACATAGATACTTGCAGGAATAGCACTCATACACAATAAATAAATAAATAAATAAATAAATAAATAAATAAATAAAAAGTTTAAAAAATAAAAAGAAAGAAAGAGAAAGAAAGAAAGAAAGAAAGAAAGAAAGAAAGAAAGAAAGAAAGAAAGAAAGAAAGTTGGTTTCTATGGCTAGGCCCCCAAATTTAGTGTATCACTTTAGCCTACCTCCTTATGACTTATGATTAAATGATTTATTATTTAAGATTAGAAATCATCACAGGAAAAATCAAAGAAACTCAGTGAGGTGGTAGAATTCAGAATGGAGGTTGCTTGTGGAAAAAGGAATAGAAGTAGGTGAGACCTGAAAGAAATGCTAAAGAACTCCTGGGGAGTTTGTAATATACTTTCTCCAAAGCTTAGTCATGAAAATGCAGATGATTATGTTATTGTTCATCCTTCTAGCTCTTCTGTGCTATAGACAACCTATTTTGAGTTTGTTCAACATTTACTGAAAACAATGAAATTGGTTAACACTTAAGGAGGCATTTAATAAATGTCTAATGAAGAATAAAGACTAAGTGGGAAAAAAATGACCAGCACTGAGGATGTGAGCTCTCACACTGAGTACCTGAGTAATACCTAGTCTTATATTTAATGGGCACTACCTAAGGTACTTTATAGCCATTATTAACTTGTTTCTCTGAATAAGCCTATGATAGGCGAATACTATTACCTCCCCCACTTAGTAGATGAAAAACCTAAGACACAAGTAACTTGTCTGATGTTACACAATGACTGAATGGACAAAGCTGCGATTTGAATCCAGGTAAGCTGGCTCAAGAGTTTGTGTCTTCAATTCTTAGTGCTCCAACATGCCTGGATTAGCTAAGGTGGGGGAGAGAGTCACAAGGATGACAGGGAAACTCAGAAGACCTATCATTTTTAACTCTTCTGTGATGGTTAGTCTTCACTGTCAATGTCACTGGATTTAGAAGCACTTAGGAACACACCTCTGGTTATTATGTTTCTGAGGGCATTTCCAGAGAGATTTAACTGAGGAAGGAAGACACACTTACCTGAATGTGGGAGGCATGGTTGCTTAGGTTGAGGTCCTGGACTAAATTAAAAAAGAGAAAGCAAGTGAAGCATGGACGTTCATCTCTTTCTGCTTCCTGACCATAGATGCAGTGTGACCAACCACCTCATGTTCTTGCCACCACGGCTAGACCTGCTGTGACCTCTCTGAGCTGCCCTACTCAGACTACCTAGGCCTCATCATAAGGACAGTATGTTTAGTATGTTTAGGAGGTCTTATTTGTTGTAACAAAGTAACTGACAAAATCAGCTTAAGAAAGGAAGAGCTTGTTTTGGCTCACAGTTTAAGGGTACAGTCCATCATGGTGGGGAAGGCTTGGCTTTTAAGGGAACACTTCATATCCAAATTTCAGCAGCTTTTGGATTCATTTCTCTGGTATTTGTTTTGGGGCTTTTTTTTGTTTTTTTTTTAGTTGTGAACCTGAGCCTTTAACAGCTAAGCCATCTCTCCAGCCCTTTTCTGGTATTTGTATAACTCTCATTTAACCAGTTTTGCTCAGGTAGTCTCTACCAAAGTCACAAGTACTCTTTTAACTAGATCCTAACCCCACTGGTTGTTTAGCTGAATATCTAATTAATCAATTTAGCTGGCACCCTAAATCCTTCTTTATTGTTTAAGTATATAGCCAATGGGACTCTTACCATGTGTGAAGTTACGGAAGTTGAAAGCAGCTTTTTTTCTTGTTCCCAATTCATTGTACAGAAAAAAATGCACCTTGAGAAAAGCAGAGCATCCCCAAACCATGTGCAAATATCTCAGACAGACCAGTAGGACCCTCATCACAGGACTCTATTCCAGAATCACCAGCTTAAACACAGTTTGTAGAAAGGGCTCTACCTAGTAGACGGTGATAGCAGTTATTGGATGGTAACCTAACGTTGCATAACCCCTCTATTTTCACAAAGAAACAAAGATAATGAATAAACTATACCTCAATAGTCACAAAGCAAAAGGAAATTTGGGGGTGATTTTTTAGATTCAGTCAGGTAAACTATCTATTTTCCACAAAATTACTCAAATACTTCCATTTCCAAATAATTATTTGAGCTCAATAAACCCATATAATTGCCTTCATGGTTTGCTTTGCCTCCACAGTGGAGATTTAAAATTCTGAGATCACCATTTTAGTTAGAAAGTTCTCTTTCATTTGTTGCTTGCCTGTTTTATCAGACAGGGTCTCACTATGTAGTCCAGGCTACCCTTGAGTGCACAACTCTCCTGCCTCAGTCTTCTTAATGATGGGATTACAGGCACAGGACACCATGCCCAGATGGAGAGTTTAGAAAGTAAAGGCAAAGGAGAAAAGCTGTAGACCTTGGTTCCTTCAGCTTGGTCCAAAAGCAGTAATTCAGTAAGTACTCAAAAAGGAGAGATTGACATCAACCATTTCCCACAAAGGGAGCACAGAAGAGCAGAGCCCAGGTTCCCAGGAGCTGGACAGACAAAGCTTAAGGGCCGAGTTGTTAGTGGGTTAACAACAAGGTCCTTCTGACCAGGTGCAATGCAGTCAAGGTGATTCTTTTGAAGCTTTTTCCAAAATTATTAAAATTTTGATAATTTTATAGATATATGCAATGCATTGTGAACATATTAACCCCAGTACCTCAGTCCTACAGAACCTGCTCTTCTCAAATAGCCCCCTTCTGCTTTCAGATCTTATGTGGGTAGCCATGGTCATTGTGTGCTCATGACTACCTGTCTATGTCATGTCTAGAAGACAGCATTTCATAGGTTTCCTCTGCAACCTCCAACCCTTATGATCTATCTGCTCCAATTTCTGTGATGCTCCCTCAGTCTTGGGGAGATTGATATAGATTTAGGGCTGAGCAGTCAACATTTATTCTCAGAATTATGACCGAGTAATACATTTTATTTTATTTTGGTCTTTTGAGACAGGGTTTCTCTGTAGCCACAGCCAGCCTAGAACTCACTATGTAGACGAGGCTGGCCTTGAACTCATAGAGATCTGCCTGCTTCTGCCTCTTCAGTGTTGGGATTAAGGGTGGGTGCCACCATATATGACTTTGGCCAGGTATGAGTCTCTTTATTAACTGTCACCCACTGCAAAAAGAAGCCAAAGTGGACGGCAACATAAGTTCAAGGGTATAAATACAAATGTTTAGCTACATACTACTTAGCTTTAATCAGTCAGTACTAAGTTCCACCCAGAGCCTGTGACATCCCCAGCCATAGACTCTTTTTCTCCCAGGTTTCCAGTACCATGTATGTATTTCTTCCCATGCAGTGGCCACAAAGCCATTCATAAAGTGGTTTGTTTTCCCCCCAAATAAATGTGCCACTATCGCACCAGTGGGAATATCTTGCCTGGCAGGTCAATATAGCATACTCAGGATTCACAGCTGGATAAGACTGTTGATACTTTCTCTCCCCAGCAGCCTAAATTGCACCTACCCACACTATGAACACTGGCCAGCAGGGTGGAGGCTTTCAGAGTAGTTCCAGCTGGACTTATCTGTGTACTACAACCCAAGTTCATGGAGTCTTCATCCATAGGGTCTGACAATCTAGCTCTGCTGCATGACCAAGAACAATGACAATAACTTCTGCTGTTTTGAGAGCCTCCTGGTGCTCCCTGGCCAACAACTCATAGGAAATATCCCACACTTGGCATTGGGGTTTTTGTTTAAAGACCTGTGGATTCTGGGAGCAGTATTATCCACTTATGCAGGGTGCCTCAGTTCAAACCTTTTTTATATTAACTAGATCTTCCTGTTTCCTTAGAACTTAGTAGGTTTCTACATGACCTTTCCTTACACCATTTGGTTGACCCACTCACCCACTCCCACCCTCACACCCCACACATATTTAAATCTTTACAGACCTAGTATTCCCTGTGTTCTACTCTCATACCACGTTGTTTACTGTCGCTTCCCCCAAAGATCTTTCCACCCCACCCCTCAAGGTTCTTTCTTTGCTCCCAGACCTCGTCAGACACTCCAACTTAAAAACAGAAATCTAAAACCTCAAGTCTATGATCCACATAACAGAAATAACATATGGCTTTAGTCTTTGTAGAACTGGGTTTTTTGTAGAACTCATTCAGTATAATTTTTTCCAGTTCCATCCATTTTCCTGCAAATTCCATTTTTCTCTAGAGTTGAATAGAATTCCATTGCGTAAATGTATCACATTTTCATTATCCATTTGTCAGTTAGTTGTCCCCGACCGCTTTCCGTCTCGCCGGCAAGAACGACGCGGGAGGACAAGTCAGGATCCTTCTGCAGCAGTTTATTTCATAAGCCTCTTACATAGCATACTAAGGATGAAGACCGAAGACGCCGAGAAGTGGGAGAGCTGTTGCTTATATAGTCTAAAGGTCCCATCTATGACGTATAAGAAGCGGATTGGTTGCTGGAGATCACGCCACGGGAGGAGGCGAGGGAGAGCAGGCTCTTGTGCACGCCCCTTATGGGTGCAGCAGGATGTTTACTATTAAGAAGGTCCGGATACCGGCGCCATCTTGTAATGGCGGCGGAGGCTGTGGCTCTCCACAGAGGTTCATGCATCCCGACCTCTGTGCAATTAGGCATATTCTCATAGATGATAACATCTATGTATCATCTACTGCGATGCTTTGCTCGACATTCCCTTTGAACTGCTAGAATCCTGTTCTTCATTTGTGCAATGGGTCTTCACCCCAAATGGTGCAAAGCAACAGAATTCAGTGACCTGTGTATATATATTAATTATTTAAGTATCTTAAGCCAAATTTTTATGGTTGATCCGGCCTCTAGCGCTGCGAGGGCCTGTGCAACAACTGCCTTTTGCTTATTAGATCTTATTTTCATTTTGCAGACCAACCATAACACAAAGAGCATCCCACAAATTATAAAGAATCCAAACATTCCCACCCCCACCCATTCCTTGAAGTAGGAGATAGCAGACTGGATCCAGGAGCCCAATCCTTCTGTTAGCGAGAGATCGATTCGCGTAGAATTGATCTGGATGATGGCTACCCTTAATTTTACTAAGGTATCTTCGAAATCTGCAGTCCAGTTGAGCTTCAAATGCTGTGAAAGACTTCTAGAGAGGTTAGCAGCAAGGGTGAAATTATCATATTGGATAGAAGTGATACAAAGGCCTGGGAGTTTCTATTCACATCCCAATTGCGCTAATTGCCATAATATATCCACTTGTTCTTGCAAGAGGTCAATTCTTTGATTGACTAGCATTAAACCTCCTTGGAGCTGCATATTAGCAGAGGCTTGATAATCTAGAGCAGCAGACACTGAAGTGGCTGTCTGCACCGATGTGGATAATGTCATGGCGGATGCCACGGTAGCCCCTGTAATTGCTGCTCCTGCAATGATGACTGCAATGGCGGCAGATATGCCAAAATCTCTTTTATGCCTAAATAAAGATAGGGTACCTGGCATGGCTACAGGCACAGGTATATATCGAGGCATGCGGGTAGCAATGGCAACAGGGTAAATAGAAGCATTCCAGCAGGGGGTATAAGCACATTCATCTAAAGAACAATTTAACATCTCTATGGATTGATTATATGTCTTGCTGACAATCCAAATAAATGGGGGCCAAAGGCAGACTGGAGTAGGAGGAAACTCCTCTTCCTTCAGGATATTTATCTTCTCCGTCTTTATCCCCCACTTCATGGATCCTTTGTGCACGTCCCCGACCCAATCATAAATCAATGTTGTTATCAAATATTTGCCTTCTTTGATATATAGCATGGGGAGGAGGTCTATACAACTCCCATTTATTCCACAAAGCAACCATGCATCAAAGGGATGAATATTAAATTCTTATAAGGAGTCTTGAGTGAAATTATCTCCCATTGGGGGTGACCATGTGAATTTTTTATCTTTTAAGAAAGCTGTTATTCTGGCCTGGCATCCTGTCCAGGAGGGAATAGTGTCAGCCCCTATTTCTCCTTCGCATGAGGGGAATATTTTAGGTTGCTTAGTTTTATTTGATTCTTTATCCCAATATGGCCTCCACCCTATTATAGCTGTAACATTAGCTATGTACTTTGTTCCCTGTCTATATTCTTTTCTTCCAAATCCATCATAGGTACCCGACCATTTGCCTGCAGAAGATTGATTATATAATTCAATGCATGGCCCCGTTGTATTTGCATCTAGATCGTCTTTAAGGGTGGTAGTAAATAACCTGGGAAAAACCTGTGCATCATA
>NW_008339519.1:251389-271714 GCF_000622305.1 Nannospalax galili
GCACTGGGTTCTTATATTCCAGTGGCCTGTATCTATTTTCTTCATAATTTGCTGCTTGTTCTTCTAATTCTATCTCTTCTTCTGGGCTTAAACTGCTCTCTTCTAACTGCAGAGCAGCAAGTTCCCTTGTGGGGTATAAATACCCCTTTGGTAAGTTTCTTCCCTGTCTAAAACCTGTTACTTGGTTTCTTGCTCCGTCCTTTTCGACAGTGCTCTCTCCCCTGCCTTCCTCTGGCTTACCGGGAGGTCCATTTTCACTTTGGGCCCTATTTTCTTTTGCACGTGCTCCCATCCTTTCACTTCGTTCGGTTTCTGATAGGCTGTCCTGGAGATCCTCTAGAATTCCAGCAACCTCCATAACATCCATACCTCTCCGAACCTACCTGCAGTTCTGAATCCTCCTCCTGTATTGGAGGGGTCTTCGGGCGGCGCCAGCGATGTTGATTCCCGGGTTTCAGCACCAGCTGTCCCCAACCGCTTTCCGTCTCGCCGGCAAGAACGACGCGGGAGGACAAGTCAGGATCCTTCTGCAGCAGTTTATTTCATAAGCCTCTTACATAGCATACTAAGGATGAAGACCGAAGACGCCGAGAAGTGGGAGAGCTGTTGCTTATATATGCCCTAAAGGTCCCATTTATGACGTATAAGAAGCGGATTGGTTGCTGGAGATCACGCCACGGGAGGAGGCGAGGGAGAGCAGGCTCTTGTGCACGCCCCTTATGGGTGCAGCAGGATGTTTACTATTAAGAAGGTCCGGATACCGGCGCCATCTTGTAATGGCGGCGGAGGCTGTGGCTCTCCACAGTTAGTGAGCATCTAGGTTGATTCCATTTCCTGGCTATTGTGAATAGAGAAGTAATGAATATGGATGAACAGGTATCTCTGTCACAGGGCATGGAGTCTGTTATAGTTTGCTAAGTGACCAAAAGCAACTTGGAGGAGGAAAGGGAACTCAAGGCAGGAATCTGGAGGCAGGAACTGAAGGAAAGACCACGGCAGAGAATGATGCTTATTGACTTACTCCCCCTGGTTTGCTCAGCTGCCTTTCTTATGTAACTCAGGCCCATTTACCCAGGAATGACACTGCACACAGTGGGCTCGGCTGTCCTACATCACTTAGCAATCAAGAAAATGCTCTACAGATGTGCCCACAGGCCAATTTGATGGAGGAAATTCCTCAGTTGAGATTTCCTCTTCCCAGGTCTGTCTAGGATTGAGTCAGGTTGACAAAAACTAACGAGCACAGATTCCCTTGGATATATGCCAGGAGTGGTAGGGCTGGGCCGTATTGTAGTTCTACATTTTTTTTTTATTTTGAGAATTTTGTACATGAGTATTGTCTTTGTTATTTCCATCACTCACAGTCCCCCCCAACAACTCCCTCCTTGTTCCCCCACCACTTCCTCTCAGTTTCTTGTCCTCTTGGTTATTATTGCATATCCACACATATATACAAGTATATGCATACATCTATAATGCACTGAGTCCATTTAGTGGTACTCATATGTACCTGTGTTTAGGGTTATACATTTGGAATTAGATAGCCTCTCAGAGTGCTAATTCCTGGAGAAAATTGACTCTCCTTCCATCAGCATCCACTGATTGCATATAGCTCTTCATTTGGAGGTGGGACCCTGTGAAACTTTCCCCATTTACCTTGGTATGTCAACTTGTTTTGTCATCATGCAGATCTTATTAGACTAGCATACTATGGGGATTTCATTGATGCAGCTTCCCTACCATGTCTTGAATGCATTAACTAAGAGCAGGTGTCTTGTTCCTGAGCCTCTTACATTCTTTCTGCCCCTCTTCTGTAATGTTCTTTGAGCCTTGGGTTTAGAGGTTGTATTGTAGATGTGTCACCTAGGGTTGAGCACCTCATAACCACTCATCCTCTGCATCTGACCAGTTCTGGAACTTTGTAATAGTTTCCATCTGTTGAAAAAAAAAAAAAAGCTTCTTTGATGAGTGGTACACTTGCCTATACATATAAGGATATGTATTTAGAATACAGTAAGAAATTACATTGGTCTAGGGAAGTGACAGAAGTAAGATTTTCTCAAGGACCTGTGACCACTCCAGATATGTGTACTTGGCTATATTTACAGTTCCACACTTGATTTCCTACCCATTCAGTGGGTCTTATGTTCAATTAGACAGCTGTTGATTACCCCCAAGATAAAAGTGCCACTACTGCACCAGTAGAAATAGTTTGCTGGGCCAGTCATTGTAGTTCATAGGCTTTGCAGTTGGGTAGAATCATCGATTGGTTTTTTTCCCCTTGGCATCTTGCATAATAACTTCTGATACTGTGAAAGCTAGTCTTCAGGGAGGAGGCTTCCAGGTTAGTTCCAGTTTGATTGCTCTAAGTCCTGAGTCCAAAGTAGGCCCCATCTTCAGCAACAGGTTCTTACCTTTATATTCTGGGGGGCAATCAAGGGCTGTGGCAATAACCTGTATTATTTTGGGAATCTCTTAGACTACCATGACAAACAAATCAAAAGGATGGTTCCCATGCCAGGCACTGTGATTTTTGTTAAACAGCATTTCAGCTATACACATGTACTCACATATATATACATTTTTTTTCAGTAGGCTTATTAAACACTACATTTCCCTTTGGTTTTTCACACCACTTAAATATTATTTATCTCTCTTTCCTCTCTCTGTCCCCTTCCTCCTTCCTGCATTAAAGTACCCCCCATTTTCCCCATTTCTCCCTTGATAACTCCTGTTTCCTACTATTCTACTCTCTCCAGCTCCTTCTTCCTCTTCCCCCCACTTGGTTACTTTCTATTTTCCTGGCTCCTGTGGTTACATCAGGATATATACTCACATCTAAGGATTTGGAGCTAAGACCCACAAATGAGAGAAAACATGCATTGCTTGTTTTCCTGAGTCTGGTTTATCTTACTTTGTCTAACAGTTTCTAGTTCCATTCATTTACCTGCAAATTTCATGATTTCTTTTTTTTTTTTTTTACTGCTGAGTAGACCTACATAGTGTAAATGGATCACATTTTCATTATCCATTCATTGAGGGACATTTAGGTTGTTTCTAGTTCCTAGCTACTGTGAAAAGAGCAGCAACAAACATGGCTGAGCAGGAATCTCTGTAGTAAGATGTTGAACACATTGGATACATGCCAAGGAGGGTGTAGATAGATCATATGACAGATCTATTTTTAGTTTTTAAGAGTTCTCCACACTGATTTCCCCAGGGACTGCACCAGTTTGCAAGCAGTGAATGAGAGTTACCATTTCCCAACTTCTTTTGTTTATCATGATAAATTAGCTGTTCTAACTGGGGTAAGACAAAATCTTAAAGTATTTTAATTTGCACTTCCCTAATTGCCAAGGATATTGAATACTTTAAAAGGCATTTCTTTTTAAAAATATTTTTATTTATTTTTTTTTATGTGTATGAGTGTATTGCCTGCATGTGAATAAGTGCACCTGTGTCATGCAATGCCCATGGAGGTCAGAAGAGGGTGTCAGATATCCTTGGAACTGGAGTTAGGACAGTTGTTAGTGCCATGTGGGTGCTGGGTATCGAACCTGGGTCCTCAGCTAAAGCAGTCATTGCTCTTAACTGCCGAGCCATCTCTCCAGCCCCTTAAAGGTATTTCTTAGGTTTTTTTTTTCCTTTCTTTTTTTTTGTGGTGCATACTCAAAATTTATTTGTAGTAGAGATATTCAAAAGTTGAACACTTACAAGTTTGAAACATTTAACATCAATTCTGTCTTAAAGTTTCATGCCACTTCCTCCATTGACTTCTTAGATTCTTTTTTTCCCTTAGTTAAAGCAGATATTTTAACATATATTATGGAACAAACTTTACACTGAATTATTTACATGTATTAATTCATTATACAATCACTCTGAAAGATAATAGCAAACTAGGTCTAAGACTTGTAGTCTTATCTACAATGCTGTAAAGATCCTGTGGGAAAAGAGAAGTTGGTTCACATATCTTGAGAATACGTCTTTCCTGATAAGATCGTCTGTTTCTCTCTCTCTCTCTCTCTCTCTCTTTTTAATGTACTCTTTCTCCTTCTTTTATTTATTTATTTTATGGGGCTTTTGGTTACTCTAACATTGCCCCCCACAAAGAGGTAACCCTAAAATCTTTTAAGGATTAGATAAAAGCTCCCAAGTACATTTGACATTTTTGGTGTTTGGAACAGAGTATGTTTCTAAGAGGCCCAAGGACATTTTGACTTTTAGCCAAGAAACTGGCTACTTTTCTTTGGGGTCTTTTTACCCTAACTGCCTAATCAATTCCTACCTCCTATTCTTACCATCCTCTGAAGAGGTTACCCAACTTGCAGACAGGGAATCAGGACACAGGCTGCTCTGGCTTCTTCCAACCTGAACAGGGACACAGGGTAAGGCAATTGGAGTACCCCTTCAGTGTGTCTATCTAAAAGACTCCCAAATTGAAAAACCCTTATCTTGAGGAGGAAAAGAAAGTCTTTCAATTGTAAATAGGAGATGTGAAGGAGACATAAAGACAAGAGTAATTAGCATTACAAGTTCTAGGGAACTAGAAAAAAGTTAGGACACAGCAATTTTCAAATGTTCATATGAGAGTCCATTGGAATTTCTTGACAAGGGCTTCCGAAAACATCCCTCTTTTGGGTTCCTCCTCATTTTTCTTTTGTCTGCCAAGGCTGAACTTGAGAGTGATGGATTCAGGATTTGTTTTCAGGTATTTTGATAAATGTTGGAGTGGTTAGAATCAGTGTCAGTTTCTGTTCAGATCTGTAGCCCAGTTTTAAATTGGATCATATGTTTTGATTGTTTTCTAAGGTCTCTATATTTTGGAAATTAATCCTCTATCAGGTATACAGTTGGTAAAGATTCTCTCCCACTCTGTGGGCTTCTTCTTCATTTGATTGGTTGTTTACTTTGCTGTACAGAAACTTTTTAAATTTAATGAGGTCCCATATGTCAACTGTTGACCTTAGTTACTAAGCAAAGTTTGTATTAGAAAGTCCTTTCCTACACTTATATATTGTAAGACACTGCCTACGTTTTCTTCTAACAGTTTCAGTGTTTCAGTTTCACATTGTCTTTGACCCATTTGGAGTTGACATTTTCAGTTTGTTTTTTGACAGGCTCTCCCTAGTCCCAGCCACCTGTAAGTCACTATATGGACCAGGCTGGCCTCGATCTCACAGAGATCCACCTGTCTCTGCCTCCCAAGGGCTGGATTAAAGGCATATCCAGCCTTCCTTGAAGTTGACTTCTATGCAGGGTGATAGATATGGGTCTAATTTCATTCCTTTACAGATGGAGATCCAGTTTTAGCAGCATCATTTGTTGAACATGTTACCTTTCCTCCAATGTGTGTTTCTTGGCATCTTTGTCAAGTATTAGGTAACTTTAGCTGTATACAGTCATGTTTGAGTCTTCTATTTTGTTCCATTGATCTGCATGTCTGTTTTTGTGCCAATACCATGCCATCTTTATTACTCTGTAACACAGTTTGAAATCTTGTTATGGTAATCCTTCCAGCATTGCTCTTTTGGCTCAGGATTGCTTTGGCTATCTGGGGAGTCTTTTGTGATTCCATATTAATTTTAGGATGGTTTTTTAAATGGAAGTGGAAAATATCACAGGGATTTTGATTGGGATTGCCTTGACTCTGTAAATTGCTTTTGGTAGGATGGTCGTTTTCATAAAAATTCTACTAATTCATGAGCACAGGAGGTTTTTCCATTTTCTAGTGTCTTCTTCAACCTCTTCGGAGATTTGAAGTTTTCATTGTAGAGGTCTTTAACATCTTTGGCTAGGTTGATTCCCAGATTTGGGGGCGGGGGGTGCATTGTGAATGGAAGGACTCCAACTAGCTTACCAGAGTGTGGGAGTAGTTACTCTTGTGCACGTCCCAGAGAGGAAAGATGTTGAAGGAGTGGGTGATTTCAAATGAGCTCCCCAAGGTGCTTGGTGTACAGTTCTTCTTGTCCCTGAGCACAGATCTATTTATAATTTTTGAGAAATCTCCATACTGATGTTCACAGTGGTTGTATCAGTTTACATTCTCTCCAACAGTGAATAAAGATTCCCCTTTCCCAACAACCACACCAGCATTTGTTATTATTGTTTTTGTTTTTAATCTTAGCCGTTCTGACTGGGGTAAGATGGAATTTCATAGTTTTTGTTTACCCAACAAAAAGTGTTTAAAATATTTTAGAATTTAAAACACTTTAGATTTTGAGATGATACTTCTCGGAAACAGGCAAAAGTCTTGCAACTTGGATTTAAACTTCCTGAATCAACAGGAGACTAGCACTTTCTCCCCAGTCACAGTAAGCAAGGCCCTGTCCCAACCTTCCTACTCCTCACCCAGGCTTCTCTGATAGGAGACAGTCACAACCGTGCATCAGCCCTAACCATTGTTCCCTTCTGAAACTTTACTACCAGGATTCAGCCACTCCCACCATCCCATGTGATATGGACTAAAGAAAAGACTTGCATTCCTAAATAAATAGCTAAAAGGGGATTTCAAGCCTCATTTATGCTAAACTTAGAGAGAGGAAAAGGATAGTGACATTACAGAGTCCTCCATGTGTTTCTTTCCAGCTTTGTCTTAAAATTGCATTTCTAAATTATTCAGGATGAGTGTGAGGCACTTGGTAAGGCACTTCACAAACTCCCAGGCTGCTGGCATTAAAAAAGTCAAACTAGGAGCTGGAGAGATGGCTCAGTTGTTAAGAGCACTGGCTGCTCTTCCAGAGGACTCAGGTTCAGTTCGCAGCACCCATAAAGTTACTCACCACTATTCTTAACCAGCTCCAAGGGATCCAAGCTCCCTTCTGGCCTCCAGGGTCATTGCATGCATGAGTGAACTTACATACCTGCAGGCAAAACACTTCATATGAAATATAAATTTTTTTTCATTTAAAAAAAGTCAAGGACCAGGCAAAGTAGCACGTACCTTTGATCCTAGCACTAGGAATGCAGGGGCAGAAGGGTCTCTGTGAGACAGAAGTCCTCCTGGTCAATATAGTGAACTCCAAGGCAGCTGGGAATAGAGGGAGAGCACATCTAAAAAAAATTAAAAATCAAACCAATGAAGCAAAGGACTTTCTTGGGATGCAAGGACTTAGAGGAAAACTTCGTAATTCTTGTTGGTTTAGTCTCAACACAATATGCTTTAATAGGCTGCTTCCTAATAAGTTACCAAGAGGTTGTATTTCTGATATTGCTCCAGTTAATAGGGAATCCGTCATTATTCAGACACATCTCTGAATTAAACACAAAGCCCCTGTAACAGGTCCCAATGTTGCCCTTAAAGTCCTCACACAGAGAAGACGCTATGGCTTGAAATACTACTTTTTTTTCAATGTGTGGTAGAACACAGAAGCTATTTTGTTTCACAAGTATAACATGATGATTTTTATGGGGGAAGTGAAGAATAATGTATCCAGTGGGGGAGGAATGTAATTAACTTCAATAAAGAATACTGGAATGTGGCCAGGACAATAGCACAATTACTGGGAAAAAAAAAAAAAAAACAGACTCCATATAAATTATAATGAAAATTAAAATTAAAGCAATTTGCCCTAGAAGTTTGCATTCTTATGGTTATTGTTTTCTTTCCCCCTCAAGGGATAAAATATCATGCAATAATATACTGAGTGAATGTATTAGTAACAGCATTTAACCAGTGCTCACTGGGTGTGAGGCAGTGTGCTAAATTTTCTCACTCTTCATAGTACTTCTATAACAAGCTGTAGAGCCAAGTTACTTCTACGTCCCAGGTAAGACACCTCTGCGCCCTTCCCACTCCGCCCAGAGCCTGTGGTGCAATGCACTTTCAGAACAGAGTTAGGCGGGCCTGAGAAGTCAGGAATAACCTTGGACCATTTGGGAAGAAAACCTAAAGGACTCTGTGCGTTAGTTAGTTTTTGTCAACTGACAAAAAAGGCAGGATGTGCCTTGGGACCACAGAGCCAGGGTGTTCCTTGTGTGTATGCACAGCTTGATTCTAGGCCTAGAGGCCATGATGGGGCTCCTTAAAATGTGGAGTGCCCAAGACCTACCCACCACTTGCCTTGGTCTGAGCCTAGTGCTAGTGGGTCAAACTCCAGAGCTTGTGGTCTTACCCCTAGTCAAAATAAACTCCAGAAAATAGGATAGGAAAACTGCCAGCCCAATGAGCGACACAGAAGAGGCACAACACCTCTCTCCAAGTTCAGAAGAAAAATTCTTGTGTATTATCTATTAAATAAAACTGGGGAAAATATCTGGTTCAAGGATCAAAAGAGTTCTAATCAGATCATCATCAATTTTCACACCCGTGAGATTTTGACTGACTTTCCACCAGGAGCACCTGTGGTTTAGCTATTCAGTAAAGATGTGGGCCACAGCACAAGGCTCAAGATGTAAATCCTCCAGTGCAGTTCAGCCCCATGTCTTCGCCTCCAACCCAGGAACAGCAGCCCAGGTGGGTCATCAAGAAGAAAGAAAGGAACTGAAATCAGTCTAATCAGTATCAAACATCCTGATTCACTCAGCAGGTCCTCTAATGTATCAGGTTGAAGTATTAATTTCTTTTGATTATGTTTAAGTAAAATGAACCCTAAGAGTAAGGGAAATGAAACCATAGAGTCTTTTTATTATTTTGAAAAAGAAAGAAGCAAGACTTGGAGATATGGCTCAGTGGGTGAAGTGCTTGCTGCTTAAGAAAGAGAACCTGAGTTCAGATCCCTTACATTTATGTAATAGCCAGGCATGATAGCATGTTCACCTGTAACCCCAGTGCCAGAAGGAAGAAACAAGCAGATCCTTGGGGCTTGCTGGTCAGGCAGTCTAACCAAACAGTGAGCTCCAGGCTCAGTTAAGAGACCCAAAATATGGTGGAAAGCAATAGGAGAAAATAAGCAAAGTCAAAAAATTCACCCACAGGCAAGCACATCTTCACACACACACACACACACACACACACACACTTACACATGCACAGAAACTTTTTTCAAAAACTCAATGTTTTTATAACTATAGAAGTGGCATATTGTCTTTGAAAAGAGGGTTGAAAATTAATGACCCAGAAATTTGTCTTGTCAAATCTCTCTGAATCCCAAACATTGTAAAATTAACTTTAATCCCACTGATTAAAATAATGACTCTTAATACCTTACTGCTCTTTTATGTGCCAAAGTTATTCCTTCCTATAACTTCTCTTTTCATCTAATATTTAAATAATCGTGCCTTCCCATTGTTAAGAATCTTGAAAACATCTATTGTAGTAACTACATGATTTCCTATCACATAGATTTACTTAAGACTGACAATTCACTTGACAATAACCCTATTATTCTCATTTTGTTTGGGGCCTCTGTTAATCCAGAATATTCAGTTGTGCTGTTAGTATACTTACTATTTTAATCCTATTTTTAAAATAATGTTATAAACTATACATGTAATATGTGTGTATACATGAAATGTATTCTAAGAATTAGGGAAACCAAGCCAAAGGGAAAGACAATTAAGATTTTACTGAGTTGTTTTTCAAAACTGTGTGTGTTTAAACATCACATTCCCATGTTACTTCCGTCCCACAGATAGAATACACTCATTTGTTAGAATATATGTTAATAAGTAAACATAGTATCCTATCAGTGTAACTTACTCTTATGTGGAAAGCAATTAAATAAATGGAACTATGCTACAGTTCCCACTGAATATGCAAAAATGTTTCCTGACTTTCAAGCAATGAGAAATATCTCTGGCTTTACTCTGCGCCTCCTAACTTTTACTTGACTTACTGGTGTTTTTCAAATCAGTGTTTGGATGTCACTGTCTCTCTCCAGAGAAGAAGACTTCTGGATACACACTGAAACTTTTTAATTGTGTTTAGATGACTCCAGTGAGAGCTGAACACTGTAGCCCAAGTTCAATCTCTTAACAATTACAATGGCACCAAGGTGGCAGGAATTGCTGCTTCTCTCCAAAGCTCATTTCAGTTTAGCTTCAGTGTTTCATTTTAATCATACTTCCAGTTCTCCAAAGTATTACGTGTTTATTTTTCAAAATGCAAATTTATCTTGTTGATAGTTTTCAATGAAGATTGCATGTTAGCATCCAAGGTAATTGTGCTTAAAAACCAACAAAAGAAGAAAGCAGGTGTGATGCTACCAGCTTGAGGGGACATCTCTCCCTGGGAGTGCATCCCTGCACAGACTGCAGCAGGATGTGGAATTTTTGCCATTGACTTGTTTCCATTCAGGGTCTCGCTTGTGAACAGCAGAAGTGCAGTGAGCTGGTTGGTGGTCTGTGCCTGTCCAGTCATTGCTGGGAAACCATCAGGGTTACAATGCTCCCTTGTTAGTTGGCTTGGCAGTGACGCCAGTTGCTGAATGGGTCACAGAGACTGAACCAGTTAGGATGATGTTTGGTCCCCTGAAACAACCAGAAACTCTTCCCACCTCACTGCCTGCCCCCCCCACCACACACACACACACACACACACACACACACACACACAAACATACACACGACAACAACATGAGCACAGAGATACCTTGACTCCCCCAACCACACGTTGCACCAAGTTGGTTGCTGGAAAATTTGGCTTCCTGAAGATCATTGGAGTTCAAGACACACATCACATCCGTCTCACAAGAATTTGCAAAAGAAAGCAGATAAAGAAGTTATAAAGTACATCATGATAACAAAACAGAATAATGGCATGCTAATCCACCTCACAGAAATCCCACTGATCACTGGTTAAATAGCAGAGCAGATGAGAATAAATGTTTTAAAAGTAAATTCAAAAGAAATGAAATAAAAGACGCTCCCGTGTGATGGTGGTCATGGGAAAGCATGGAGGCAGGCAGCCCAAATTCTGAGCTGGCCAAGGCAGGTCAGAAGGTTTTTGTATGTGTTTGTTTTTATTACATCAAATCATGCAGATTCGATTTAGATGTTTTTATTGCATCATTTAGATTGTTTTTATTGCATCAAATCTTGCAGGTTGATTTAGATGTAACCCGTACTGGCAGGGAAAAGGAAACTGGACATAATGAAGCAGGTAGGGAAAAATAGAAGAATCAGTAACCAAAATATGATTTGCTCTCTTCTAGCAGTCTTTGCTAACTCAGACTCCTGGTTCTATTTAAAAAGCCCACTGCCTTTGAAAACACACTGGGTCTTTTCAATAGCAGAAGATCAAATGATGTTAATCAGGCCTTGGGGCCTAATCCTTTAATGCGACTGTCTCTTTGCATTATAAACATTCCAGCTCTAGAAACTGGAATGATTTTTATCTTAGCTTTTCTTTTCTTTTTCCTCTTTCTCTTTCTTTAAATCCTGAGTTTTGTCAATCAGTACAGAATATCCTTTCTTCTACTGTCTTTCCAATTGCCCCAATGAGCAATTTTATTGTTATGCCAAAGAATGAAAAAAGACTGGAAGCCTGGCAATGCATCCGCCTCTCCCCTCTCTTTTCCACAGTCCTCCTGCTTTTGATTGCTCATCTTAGCCTAGGTTTTAGTGGGCAAGCCACATCCCCAGGGCACTGCATGTAGCTCAGGGTTCTCCTGGCTCATCACCTCAGCTGTCCTCAGCAACTGGTTCCGCCTGATGGATTCAGCTTCACTAACCACAGATGTGTTCACAGCTGCTATCAATAGCTTTCCTTGAGCCAATCTTTCATTCAGGGACAGGGCAATCATAGTTTGCATCCTGCGGCACATTTACAAAGCCCGAAGAAGCAAAGGCTATGGCGGAAGGATTTCTTGCAATGGTCTTCAATGTGTCGCCTGCAGTCCTGCTGAAGTCAGACTAAACTTTTGTGGGCATTTAGGGCTGAGAGGGCCATGATGATTAATCAGTGTTATGGTAAGTAGTCACTTGGAGCCTTGTCCAGGTCACACCTCTCTCTGCTGAGGTACTAAGGTGCCTGCAGGACAGTGCCTCTGTTGTTGGTGGAGCCGAGAGTATTTCTTAAGGGAAGTAGGGTAGAAATAATTGGGAAACCTGTAGAATTAGACTCTAAGTTGTCTACTCTCAACTAAACTCTATATCCTGACCTTTTCATTCCTAAAGTGTAAGAACAGGGTTTAGTACATGGCAGATACTCTGAAATTCGTGAAGCCTTGTTTTGTTCATAAGGTTTTTAACATTCAGAAACATTTTTCAGGAAACACTTTTTATTTTACTCTAACTAGAATGCCATAGTACAGTCCCAGCAGGGCTGCTGGGACAGGCTGTGAGCTCTCCATCTCTGGAGGCAGTCCAACAAACACTGGGGGATGCTGCTGTATCCACTGAAGAGATGACCAGATCTCTGAGACTGATAAAGAGGCAGCCAGTTTGGCTCTAAGCCAAAAAAAAAAATTCCAGCACTTTCTTTTTCATGATTATAAAGAGCTTCCTTACCTGAAGGATATGAAAATGCGTCCCACTCTATCAGTTTAAACCAGGGAAACAGTTTCACATCTTGCTCAGGTCCTAAGAAGCTAATTCCTCCTACCTGAGCTCTTTGATTCCATCTATTTTCACAGTAATTTGAAATTCAAATTATCAAGTCAACTTAACCAAGGCACACAAGAGAATTCTGGCTTTTGCTGAAACAACAGGAATTTTTTAAGATTCCCTCTTTTCCATTTTAATTCTAAATTGTTTGTTATCCACAAAAGTTTGTTTTGTTTTGTTTTTATTTGAAAAATATCCATACATTTTATACTCATTTATAAATTTATAATTCATTTATAAATGAACTTGTATGGCCTGTAAGTAAGCCCAGGGCCACCCAATGCTGTCCCCACAGCTTTCTGTAGTGATCTTTTGGTCACGAGAACCACGTCGCAGCAGAACACCAAGACTGCCTCCTGCAGCCAAAGTTCAGCCTCTGGACGAGGAAATCACCAACAGACACTTAACAGTTTCTCTTTCCAAAGCATGCACGTACTTTTCTATCTGACCATGGAGAAGCCCTTAAAGATTGCACCATGCCTGTCTTAGCGGAGGCCAGGAGAGGTGGGTGTCTCTGGGTACTGAAAAATAGAGATCCTGATTTTTCTTTGTATCTATATTTTCACTAATTACAAATCCATTTTTTGAAAGAATAATGGGAAATACTACTTTTTGGGTGCTGTATGTACTAAGTTTCCAAACTTTATTTAAGAATTATTTCTAGGGGCTGGAGAGATGGCACAGCGGTTAAGAACACTGGTTGTTCTTGTAGAAGACTCTGGGTCTAATCCCAGCACCCACATGACAGCTAACAACTGTCCCTTAACTCCAGTTCCAGGGGATCCAACGGCCTCTTCTGAACTCCGCAGGCATTGCAGGACACGGGTGCGCTTACCTGCATGCAGGCAATACACTAAATAAATAAATAAATAAAATATTTTTAAAAAGAAGTGTTTCTATTTTAAGAACCGGAGGTCAGGGAGGACGGGAACAGGACAGTACCTCTGGGCGCAGCAGGACTGACAGCAGCTCTGGTTGCCTGCCCAGGGACCTGCACAAGATAAGATTCTAGCATGAAATAAGAAGGGGGAAGTCACGTGTCCTCACCCCAACTGAGAAGCTCTGGACAGTTGATGGCTTCTAGAGGGAGGAAGGGTCAGTTTTCTTTAAGAATGTGGCTCCTGGTAGGTCAGCCACCCGCTCAAGCGGATGGCATCACACCCAGGAGCATATGGGCAGTACGTATTGTACTTGATAGGTTATTTTTAAAGAAGAAAAAGACAAAAGGCCACAAAGTTAGGGGGATAGGGAAATGAGGTGGATCTGGGAGGGGTTAGAGCGAATAGTGAATATGATCAAAATACAGTATATGAAATTCTCAAAGATTTAATAAAATATTTTTTAAAAAATGAACTAAAAAGAGGAGCCATTCTCTATTATTTAGGGATTTTGGTGTTCTCATAGGACTCTGCTGACTGACTTGAGACAAGGAATCTATGCAGAGTTCAAAGTGGAGCAGGGATGTCATGGGCTGCTCTCATCACATTCACCAGCTCCTGACCTGAGCCCTTGGGGGACTTTCCTGGAATTGGGTTCCTGGTATTTTACAGCTTAAATGGCACCAGAAAAAATATGAGGATGTCTAAAAACTAATTGTGATGTCTTAAACCCGGCATATAGTAGCGATGCCTTTACTGTACTACTCATTCACTCATAGCAGGAAACCATCCACACTGACTTCTACAAGAACACAAATCACTGCCTAAGCCGCTTCAGCCACGTGAAGTTTTTGAGAAAGCATTTTTATGGAGTTTTTTTTGTTTTGTTTTGTTTTGTTTTGTTTTTTGAGAGAGGGTCTCCCTGTAGTCCCAGCTGGCCTGGAACTCACTATGTAGACCAGGCTGGCCTCACACTCACAGAGATCCACCTACCTCTGCCTCCTGAGTGCTGGGATTAAAGGCGTGCGCCACCAGGCCTGGCTGAGAAAGCATTTTAAAATAATTTTCAGGGAGTTTTAAGTTATTTAAGATGCACACCTGGTGTGCATTTCTCTAAATATCATGACAATAAGGGAGTGTTGCTGACAAGTAAAAGGCAAGCTACTGTAGATGACAGCACTTAGGGTCAAATCCAGTGTCAGTTACACAGTAGCTCTGTGACTTAACACTAGTAACCGCCACTGTTCTCATATGTGTGAAAATGTGTGTGTGTATGTATGGTATGTGTTTGTATGTATGTGTATATGTGTATGTGTGTATATGTGTATTTGCATGTATGTGTGTATTTGTATGTGTATGTGTGTATATGTGTGTATGTGTATGTGTGTATAAATGTGTGAATGTATGCATGTGTCTGTGTGTGTGTTTGTGTGTGTGTTGTGTATATGAATGCACGTGCATGTATGTCTGTATTGTGTACATGTGTGTTTTGTGTGTATATATGTATGTATGAATGTGTGTTTGTGTGCATATGGTGGGGCACAGGCATGATGAAAAGAAAAAAATGAAAAACTGCCTTCCTGGGCTTGTTGTCAGCATCAAGTTCAATAACATACTTCTTTGAAACATAAATCCAGTTTAAATTGATATTACAACAGCCAGGTATTTTTCATGCCATTCAGCATGCCAAGTGGATGCTATGTGTTTAAAGGTAAAAGAGCTCTTGGATCTGCCACTTTGAATGGAGCCCTGGCTTAACTATGTACTAGCTGTGTGGTGTCTGGTGAGTTAGAGAACCTGCCAAGGTCTGGTGTCCTCGGGGAATATGACTGTGACACATACTTCACTGGGTGCATTGAGATGGCGGGCAGTGGCACACACAGGGCACCCGCCCACAGCGCCTTCACAGTATAAGATTCCTCTCACCTATGTTTGAATATGGTAAATAACCTGGGTCAGGTGGCCTCCTTGCCCCTGAAACATTTCACTCAAATCTTCACCTGTGTATAGAGCTCTAAGACATCATTTCAAAGGACATAAACAAGTTAATGTGTCATGAAACACAATCATCTCCAGTAAGGATCAAGAAGTTTGGGGGCTAACTCCTCCTTGCTGACAAAGTGAAGGAAGGCAACTTTGCAGCGTTCTGGAGAGTCTAGGAAGTCATACTGGAAAGCCTTTAACACATAACGAACCTTCAATAAAAGCTGACTGCTAGTATTTCCCTCTTTTAAATTATGTTAAGAGTATGACCACCTTGACTCTTCATCTGTATGCTTATCCCTAGGTATTAGCCCAGATACCTAAAGATGAGGCAAAAACGGTAGAAGAGAATGATAGGGGGAGAGGAGAAAGGAAAACAATAGAAGCATGGTGAGACTATAAACATGTAATAAACTCAAATCGGCAAACACAGGACACAATGTGTTCCATGGTCCGGAACTGAAGGCAGGACAGGTTTTTAGCAGGATGGTGAGGAAACACTGTGAAATGGTGCCACCTAGTGGTACCTTCTCAGCACTACAGGCACTGGTCAATCAATGCCCTAAGAATTTAAGGTTAGTCCTTCCCGTTTATTAAGTGTGGGAAGATAAACAGATGCTTCCAAGCCCATGACTGTTCCCTCAACTCTTCTCTCTTGCCCACCCTGAGAGGGACTGTGCACAGAATGTATATTATCTTCAGTAGCAGGTTAGAGATTTCTTGTTACTTTATATTGTTAGATCTCTGTGCATACAAATTAGTTCGTTGGTGATGAGTCAGCAATTAATTACACATTAGTCAATCTCAGAGAAACAAAAGATGATGAGATTCTTTTGGACATTTGCAAAGTAGAATGTAGGCTTGCTTTCCATTCATAAGTCTCTTTCCCCTTCTGAAATGGCAGAAGATGAATCATTGTTACTTAAGGAAAGTTTAAGAAGGAATTACTGCTCTGATGGTGAATCCTGCAGCTACTTACTGACAACTATTATCTTTTAAACTCAAGCCCACCAGTAGGAGGAAAACCAAGTTGCCCTAGTGTAGAGCAATGTATGTTTCCAGGGTGAGGAAATCCTGTTTTTTAAAGGTTAGACTTTTGGAATTAAAAGCTACTTTCAAAATTAGATGGATCAGCTTGTTTTATAGGTGACTATCACTCTGTGTTTACCTACCTGGTATTTCTGTGATTTTGTGTTTAAACCTGAATTTCCTCATTTGGTTCTGTTACAGAGAGGTCTGGCTCTATTAAAGTGAGGTTGTAAAACACCTTCTACAATGTGTCATTTATTGGGAGAGAGTGGGCCTAAGAGAGAATTAGAAACAGCTGAAGGCACATACGAGGCTGTAGCTGCTCCCGCTTTAAAGGCAGTTTAAAAGCTCTGGTGAAGAAAGCATGGGAAAAAGCAGAAAGTTAAGACAGATGTCGCTCAGCTGTAGTGCTGGCAGAGCTAGGCACTGGCCTTGGAGAAAAGGAGGGACCAGGAAGCATCCTGACATGCCTTGTCTCCTACTTCCTGCTTCCCCAGTCCCATGTGGGCATGAGGAAGAGGGGAACAGCAGTGTCTATCCTGAGTGACCTTGGTTTATAGAAATTCCACGGCTCTTGTGCCAACAGCATCTATTCCTGGGTAAGTGATTGGCTTTGTTAATGCTCCTGAGCTTCTGATTTGGGATGCTCTGCAAACACTGACAACTTATACCTTCTTGCTTTTGGACAAGGGAATTTTTGGCTCTCAAATAGGTCTTTTTTTCTGTATTGCCCATAATTTTATCAGCACTGCATATAGAGGAATGTTATGCTAGGTTCTAGGTCTTGACTGTAAAAGATGAATCAGGCAGACTTCTTTCTCCTTTTTTATAATTTTTTTTTGTGTATTTCATGCAGAACATCTCAAACAATCTTAATCATCTCTATACCCCCATCTGCAGTGGCACCCTCCCATACGCCCTCCCCACTGGAGCCCATACACGCTGTCATCCCTGTTACTGCCCACTGTATTGCTGGCACCCTCAGCTGTTCCAAGTACAAGTCCATCCTCTGAGTCTAGTCAGCTTATCTAGAGTTCCTTGTTTTAGGAAGATCAGCTCTTCCTCACCTAGCAGAAATCAGGTGACAACATTCCTTTAGATAAGATAGGGGTCGGCTGTTCATTATCCCAGTTCTATACTGGGTTACTGTCTGCCTGAGTTTGCATGGGACTTGTGTATACTGACACCTATGCCATTGAATCATATGAGCAGGTTCCCAGGAGCTTGTAGGACTCTTCTTTCCATATGGTCATGTCCCTCCTCTCTGGCTCTTACAATCTTTCTGCCCTCTCTTCCATGATGGTCCCTGAGCCTTGGGTGGGTGAAGTTTAATAAAGGGGTCCTGGCCCTCCACTGCATGAGGGAGCTTCATTGCAGATGTGTCCCTTAGGACTGGGAAATTCATAGATAATGTCCGTGTGTGACTAGTTGTGGTACTTGGTATTAGTCTCTGACTGCTGCAAAATGAGTTTCTTTGATGAGTAGTGACTGGGATATTTGTCTGTAAATATAAGGATACATCTTTTGCATGTAGTAAGAAATCATATTAGTCTAGTAATGTGAGAGTTTTGGGGTTTTCTCATTCTGGCCATGTGTATGAGGTTATGTTACAGTACCACAGTTGAGTTTCCTCCTTTTGAGGCTTTTAGTCAAATTAGGTAGCTGTTGATTGCCCCCAAGATAAAAGTGCCACTACTGCACCAATGGCATATGCTGTGCTGGCCACTGGTGTGGTTATTTGGTCTTGAAGCTGGTGCTGGGTCACCCATTGATGTTTTCCTTTGACACCTTCATAGTGATCTCCTGGAAACCACTTCCCGTGAAGGCGAGCTCTCATAGCTTCCAGGTCAATTGCAGCTCTATTTCTCCAAATCCTGTGTCTGAAGTATTTTATGTCTTCGGTAGTAGGGTCTTACCTTCAAGTTCTGGGAGGCCATCAAGGGCTGTGGCAATGAGTCTCTTGGACCACCCTGGCAAACAACTCAAAGGAGGGTGTCTCCTATCTGGCACTGTTTCTTGTTATATAGCCTTTAGCTATACACATGGACCCATGTAGAGGTAATGTATGTATAATTTGTCAGTAGTTGTTGGACTAATATGATTCCCTCTGGTTTTTTAAAACTAGCTAGACAGTATTATCTCTCTCGCTGTCTAACCCTTCCACCATGGCTTCCCCATTTAAAGTGTCTCCATTTTCCCCATTTCTCCCTTGATAACACCCTACTCCTATGATCCCATCTCTCTTGAGCACCTTCTTTCCCTTTATGCCCCAGGTTCCTTTCATAACCCTCCCTCTCTCTCTCTCATTTATATAACCCCATTTTTATCCATAGCTCCCTTAGTAACACCCATTTCCTACTGTTATTCTCTCTTGGGTTCTTTCTTTTCCTTTACCTCCCTGTTTCCTTTTCATTATCCTGTAGTTATGCCTGGATACATACTCACTTATAAGGATTTTGTGCTAGGATCCAAATATAAGGGAGAACATATGTCTTTTGTTTTCTGAGTCTGTGTTACTTCACTTAGTATAACAGTTTCTAGTTCCATCCATTACCTGCAAATCTCATGATCTCATCTTTCTTTACTGCTGAGTAGAACTCCATTGTGCAAATGTACCACATTTACATTGTCCACTCATCAGTTGAGGGACATTTAGGTTGTTTCCATCTCTTAGCTATTGTGAAAAGAGCAGCAACAAACATGGATGTACAAGTGTCTCTGCAATTGAATGAGTTGAGTATATGCCAAGGAGTGGTATAACTGAATCAAATGGTAGGTTCATTTTTAATTTTTTAAGGGTTCTCCACACTGCTTTCCATAAGGGTTGAACAAGTTTGCAGTCCCATCAGCAGTGGATGAGCATTCCCCTTTCCCCACATCCTCTCCAACATTTGATATCATTTGTTCTCTTGATCTTAACCAGTCTGACTGGGGTAAGGTGAAATCTTAAAGTGGTTTTAGTTTGCATTTCCCTAATTACTAGTGATGTTGAACACCTTTTAAGATGCTTCTTAGCCATCTTTATTTCTACTTTTAAGAACTCTCTGTTCAGATCCTTAGCCCATCTATTAATTGGGTTACTTCCGTTCTTGATTCTTTGTTTTTTGAGTTCATTATATATTCTAGGTGTTAAACCTCTATCAGATGTGTCACTGGTGAAGATTTTCTCCCACTCTGTGGGTTTTCTCTTCACTTCCTTGCTTGCTTCTTTTGATATAGAGAAGCTTTTTAGTTTAATGAGGTCCCATTTACTGATTCTTGACTTTATTTCCAGAGCAATTGATGTCTGGTTTAGAAAATCCTTTCCTACACCTATATCTTGTAGGTTATTGCCAATGTTTTCTTCTAACAGTTTCAGAGTTTCAGGCTTCACATTGAAGTCTTTGATCCATTTGGAGTTGACTTTTATGCAAGGTGAATGATAGGGGTTTAGTTTCATTCTTCTACAGGTGGAGATCCAGTTCTTCCAAAACCATTTGCTGAACATGCTGTCTTTCCTCCAGTGAATGTTCTTGGCCCCTTTGTCAAATATCAGGTGGCTAAAATTGCATGTCTTCAATTTTGGGTCTTCATTTTTGCTCCATTGATTTATGGGTTTATTTTTGTGCCAGTACCATGTTGTTTTTATGACTATAGCTCTGCAATATAGTTTAAAATCTGGTATAATAATCCCCCCAACATTGCTCTTAGTGTTCAAGGTTGCTTTGGATATCCAAGGTGTTTTGTGCTTCCACATGAATTTCAGGATGGTTTTTTCCAATTCTGTGAAAAATGTCATGGGGATTTAATTGGCATTGCATTTGAATGATACACGGCTTTTAGTTGGATGGTCATTTTCACAATATTAATTCTTCCAATCCATGAGCATGAGAGGTCCTTCCATCTTCTGGTGTCTTCCTCAATTTCTTTCTTAAATGATTTAAAATTTTCATTGTATAGGTCTTTGGTG
>NW_008339519.1:271800-326284 GCF_000622305.1 Nannospalax galili
TTGCCACTTTACTGAAACTGTTCATCATTTCTAGGAGTTTTCTGGTGGAATTTTTGGTGTCTCTTAGATATAATATCATATAGTCTGCAAAAAGGGATAATTTGAGCTCTTCTTTTCCAATTATTACTCCTTTAATTTCCTTCTCTTGTCTTATTGCTCTTGCAAGAGTTTCAAGCACTATGTTAAAAAAGAATAGAGACAATGGACAGCCATGTCTGGTTCCTGATTTTAATGGTAATGTTTCCAGTTTTTTCTCTATTTAGAATGATGCTGGCTGTGGGTTTGTTATATATAGCTTTAATTATGTTGAGGTATGTTCCCTCCAGTCCAGTTACCTCTAAGACTGAACATAAATGCCTGCTAAATTTTGTCAAAAGCCTTTTCTGCATCTATTCAGATGACGATGTGGTTTATGTCTTTGAGTCCACTTATATGATTAATGACATTTATTGACTTGCATATATTGAACCATCCCTGAATCTCTGGGATAAAGCCTACTTAATCATGGTGGATGATCTTTTTGATGTGTGTCTGTATGCTGTTTGCAAGTATTTTGTTGAGGATTTTTGCATCTATGTTCATTAAGGATATGGGTCTATAGTTTTCTTTTTTGCTTGTGTCTTTAGGGTCTTTAAATTAAGTTTAATTGGATGCAGATCTTCTTTAAATGTCTGAGAGAATTCTGCTGTAAATCCATCTGGGCCCTGGGCTTTTTTTAGTTGGGAGGTTTTGTATTACTGCTTCAATTTCTTTATATGTTAAGGGTCTGTTAAACTGTTGATCTCTTCTTGGATTAGATTTGGTAATACCCATGATTTTAGATACCCATCCATTTCTTTTAGGTTTTCAAATTTAGTAGCATATAGGTTTTTAAAGTATTCCCTTATAATGTTCTGGATCTTTTTGGTGTCTGCTGTGATGTTCATCTCTGGTTTTGTTGATTTCGAGGTGCTCTTTCTTTCTTTTGTTTAACTGGGCTAAGGGTCTGTAAATCTTGTTTATCTTTTCAAAGAACCAGCTCTTGGATTCATTGATTCATTCATTGATTTTTGTATTGTTTTCTTTGTCTCTATTTCATTAATTTCTGCTCTGATTTTTGTTATTTCTTGTCTGCTGAGCTTGGGTTTCATTTGTTCTTGCCTTTCCACAATCTTGAGTTGCAATGTTCAGTCATTTATTTGTGTTCTTTCTGACTTTTTAAATGTAGGCACTTAGAGCTATAAACTTCCCTCTAAGGACTGCTTTCAACATGTCCCCGAGGTTTTGTTGTGTTGTATTGTCTTTTTCATTAAGTTCCAGGAATATTTTTATTCCTTTCTTAATTTCTCCTTTGACCCACTCATCATTCAGGAGTGTGTTGTTTAATCTTTATGTGTTCATGTAGTTTACTAGGGTTTCATCCGGTGTTGATATTAAGCTTAATTGCATTGTGGTCTGATAGAATGCATGGAATTATTTCAATCTTTTTTTGTATTTGTTGAAGTTTGTTTTGTGCCCCAGTAAGTGGTCCATTTTGGAGACAGTTCCATGGGGTGCTGAATAGAAAGTATATTCTTTGGTGCTTGGGTGGAATATTTGGTAGATGTCTGTTAGGTCCATTTGATGTATGGTATTGTTTAATTCAGATGTCTCTCTGTTAATTCTCTATCCTGTTGACCTATCTTATGGAGACAATGGGGTATTGAAGTCCCTTATTCTTTATGAATTGGGGTTAATCTGGATCTTAAAGTCTAGTACTGTTTGTATGAAGTTGGATGCACCAGAGTTTGGTGAATATATGTTCATGATTGTAATATCTTCTTGGTCAATTGATTAGAATGAAGTAGCCTTCTTTATCCCTTCTGATTAGTTTTAGTTTGAAATCTATTTTGTCAGATATTAGAATTGCAATGCCTGCTTTTTTCTTAGTACCATTCACTTGGTATATTTTTTTCCATCCTTTCACCTTAAGGTAGTTCCTGTCCTTGAAAGTGAGATGGGTTTCTTGCAGACAACAAAAAAATGGGTTTTGTTTCTTAATCCATTCAAGTAGTCTGTGTCTTTTGACTGGGGAGTTCAGTCCATTGATATTTAAACTTATTAAGAAAGATATGTATTGATTCCTGTCGTCTTGATTTCTGTTTGCATTCTTGGTGTAACTGCACTTCCACAGTTGTACCTTCATTAAGTTTCTTTCTGTTACCCCTTGGGTATGGCCATTCCTTTCTTCTGCTTTTTGTATTACTTCAAAAACTCTCTGAAGACATGAATTCTTTCAGACTATTTATGTCATGGAAGATTTTTCTTTCCCCTTCAACTATAATAGACATTTTGGCTGGATATAGTAATCTGGGTTGGCACCTGTGATCATTTAACACTGGGAATACTTTGGTCCAGGCTCTCCTGACTTTCATAGTTTGTACTGAAAAGTCAGCTGTAATCCTGATGGGTTTTCCTTTATATGTGACTTGTTTTTCTTTTGCAGCTCTCAGTATTCTCTCTTTTTCAGTACATTTAGTGTTCTTGCTATGATGTGCCATGGAAACTTTCTTTTCTGGTCCTGTCTATTTGGTGTTCTGTGTGTTCCTTGTATTTATATTGGTGTGTCTTTCTTTAATTTTGGTACATTTTCTTTTACAGTCCTGTTGAAGATGTGATCTATACCATTATCCTGAGATTCTCTCCATCCTGTATGCCTAGGATGTGTAAGTTTGGTCTTTTTGGTGTCACACAATTTCTGCATATTCCATTCCTGTATTTTCTTAAGTTTTTCATGATCTTTGCTTGAGTGGTCTAATTTGTCTACTTTATCATCCAGGTTTGGTATTCTGTTTTCCATTTCATTCATTCTACTGATGAGGCTTTCTCCTGTCATTTCTAATTGGCTTATTGAATGTTTCACTTTCTTCTTCATTTCAGCCTGAGTATTCTTCAATGTTTCTAACTCTTTTCTGAATTCATTCAGAAGTGTATCCCTATCTTCTTTCAGTTCTTTGATTTCTTTGTTTGTGTGTTCCTTAAATTCATTGATTTCTTTTATAATGTTTATAATTGTTCTTTTGAATTCCTTGTCCTGTGTTGTCTTGTGGGGGTTCTCATTGTACTCCTCTGCAGGACTGTTGGTACTTGGCGGGGATATATTATTTGGCTTTTTCATATTGTTATTTTTTAGGTGTGACTTAACATGTGGATTTCTTTTGTAGTTTCTGATTCTTGAGTGAGACTTAAGCCTTCTTTGTTATTTAGGTCTGCTTCTGTTTGTAAACTTTATGTGTCTTTGAGGATTACTTGTTGGGCATGAAAAGCTGGTTGGTCTAGGCTTCTGGTTCTCTCTTTTGATTTTATATTGGAGGGTCCGGATGGCTTTAATCCTGCTGCTCAGGAGTTCCAACAGAGGCCCAATTCAGATGAGGATCAGATGCTCTCAGGCTTCCTTCTATTGTCTGGATGCATCTTATCAGCAGGCACAGTTCAATTTGGGAGGCTTGCTAGAGAGGTAGGATTCAGGACTCTGGGGCAGTCAGAGAAGGAGGCTGGTCTCAGGAATCCAGGGCAAGCAGGGAAGGTGGCCAGTCTCAGGAATCCCGTGCAGATTGGAACTGGGACAACCAGGGATGAAGGCTGGTCTCAGGTGTGCAAAGCCGAGGTGGGGGAGGCAGGCTTTGAGGGCTCCAGGGGACTAGACTGAGGAATTGGGGTGATCTGGGTCCAAAGGATCAGGAAGCAGTGGGGAGTCTGGGCCAAGAGGGTAGTCCAGAGGTCTAGGGTGCCAAAAGAAGTAGTGGGCCAGTGCCCACACTAGAGGCGAGACAGGACATGGGAGCTGGGAGCGTGGATGAGGTTGTAGGAGTCAAGGCACAGTGCACAGGGTCCCAGGCAGACGTCTTATGTTGCATGTTAACGTGACTAAATTGCCTGGGGAATAGTCCAGGAGCTGAGAAAATAAAAGAATCTTCTGCGGCTTCATGATTTGCTAATTGGTTTTCTAACTTTCTAAAGTGAATTCATACTTTGAAAGGACAGGGACAGGAGCATCCATCAAAATTGGAACTTGACAGAGCTTACAAACTTGGAAACTTCCCTTTTGACTATGACGTGATGAATGAAAGATACATGACAAAGATATGTCTTTATATTTCTAAAGAAAATTTAGGTGGTACAGGGCAATCCCTCACCATGGCTTCCTAATGAAACAAGGAGATGCAATAAACACAAGATGCACAATGCTCTACAAGCAAATCATGACATGCTTAATTTTTTAAAATTTGTTTTATGTTTATGAATGGTTTGTCTGCTCGTATGTAAGTGTACCACATGCATACAGTACCCATGAAAGCCAGAAGATGGAGCTGGATGCCCTGGAACTGGAGTTACAGACAGTTGTAAGCCACCATGTGGGTGTTGAGAACCAAACCTGGGTCTTCTGCAAGAATAGTCAGTGCTCTTAACTGCTGGGCCATCTTTCCAGCCCCAATATACTTTTTTTGTATTTTCATTTAATTTTTTCACTTTTTACATTTTTTGAGACTTTCATACAAGAATACAATGAAATGTGGTCATATCTACTCCCACTTCCTCCTCCAGTTCCCCCGGAATCCCTCTTCAACACATCACCCTCCCAACGTCATATCCTCTTTTCTTAATGGCATACATTTTATGGTAATCTTTTTTCATAAGTATAGGAGATACTCTAATGATAAAAAGTTAAGCATACTAAATGCATAACCAGTAGTATAGTCATTTATTATTGTTCTCAAGAGTTGCATACTGTACAAATTTGCAATGCTATGCATGTATGATTTGATTGACTGTGTTATAAATTTGTGTGTACCAGCATTGCCACAAACATGAAGGTAATTGATTATACTATAGCTTTACTATTTGTGACGGTTAGTTTTGATTGTTGACTTGACACAATGTGGAATCATCTGAGAATGGAGTCTCAATGAAGAACTCTCTATATTAAGGTAGTCTGTCAGTGTGCCAGTGAGGGGTTTTCTGAATTGGGTTAATTGTGAGAAGATCCAGTCTGAATACTGGCAGCACCATGATCTGAGCCTTCGACTGAATGAAAGGAAAGAGCAGGTGCACACTAGTATTCATGCGTTAATTAATTGCTCTCTGTTCTTGACTAGGGATGTGATGTGACCAATTTCTTCAGGTTCCTTCTGCCTTGACATCCAGCAATGATGGGCTGTGACCTGGAACTGTGAGCCAAATAAACCCTTTCTCCCTTAAGTTGCTTTTGTCAGGGTATTTTATCACAGCAATGGAAACTAAGACACTATTTCCATGATTTCACTGGGAAGTGGGAAATTTTTAGTTCCATTCTAATCTGTTATGGTTTGAATACAGAATGCCCCACACAGGTTCATGCATTAAAGACTTGGTTCCAAGATGGTGGGGTGGGGAGATGGGCAGTAGAATCCTAGGTGGAGGAAATTGTCGTTGGAGGTGTGTCCCAGAAAGATATACTTTGTCCCAGCTCCTTCTCCTCCTTTGAGTCTTAATGCCCTTCAGGGAGGAACTTCCTCCTCATTATGATATTCCGCTTTGCCTCAAGCCAAAAACAATGGACCTAGATGATGATAAATTGAAACCTCTGAAACAGGGGACCATGAAAACGTAGCTTTCCTCACTTTACATTGTTTCTGTCAGGTATTTGTCACAGTAATGAAAACCAACTAACACATAATCAATTGTATGGGACCATCATCACACTGGTGGCCCATTGTTGACCTCCTGCAGCCCATGTATGTAGATGGTAGTACGGTAGTACCATATTCTGATATAGCCTCTCTCTACATAGCATGATATCCCCACAAAGAAGATCCAGGATTGCCAGGATTTTCACATTTGACTTCAGAAATTTCCAAGAGGCAGTATGGATACTATAAAATATGTGAGACTTGGTGTTTAAATTCTGAGGCAGTAACTTCACAGATATGTAACCCTGAGTAAGTTACTTGATTTCTCTGCCCATTTCTTCACCAGCAGAAAGCAAATATTGATGGTGTGAAATGTTATTCAAATGTGATTGATAAGCCAGCAAATTGCCTGGCACAAATAAAGTGTTCTTTAAGGAAAGATGGCATCATTATCACACAGATAGATCTTCTGTTCACTCCCTCAACTCCTCTTTCCCATTTCTGTAACTCAAGGGAGACTGCCCAGATGCCCTGTACTTTCAGTGACACACAGTTGTGCAGAGCTTGTTTGTTTGTTTGTTTGTTTGTTTGGGGGAGTTGCTTATTTGATTTTGGGACTGAACCTACAAGCTGTGCAATTTTAGTAGTTGCTCCTTTTTTTTTTTTTTAGTCTTTTTGAAGCAGGGCTCCCTGTAGCCCCAGCTGTCCTGGAACTCACTATGTAGACCAGGCTGGCCTTGAACTCACAGAGATCCACCTGTCTCTGCCTCCCAAGTGCTGGGACTACAGGCATGCACCACCACACCCGGCTGTAGTTGCTCCTTTTGTGTGTGTTTTTCCTTGTGTCCATCTCTGTTACCTCCCCTCACAGTTTTCACCACTTGCTGCCTGTGTGGTTTGCCGTTCTGTTCCCTGGTTTCCTTCTCTTTTCTGTTACGCTGCTTCAGCTCTTTGCTCACACGCTGATGTGGTTTGCCTTTTATGATCTCACAAGATACTGGTGTGGCTACTTTTCTTTGGGAAATCAAACCAGGAGAGCACTATGTGCCAAGTGTCTAGTTGGGCCAAATCCAATAAGTATTTTGCTTCGATAGTTTGAATGATGGAAGCTCCAGATCTGCATTTCTCCCCAGTTTTCACATTTTAAGCTTTTTCTATTTTTTATTACCCTAAGTTCCAAATGAAGAAGGTTCCTGGAATTTTTGGTCTCTGTTTTAACTAAGGTTTTTGATACAGAACCTTGCTTAGAAATCCATTCTTTATTAGAGGTCTACTTGTATTCAGTTAGGAATGTACTGAAATAGCAACAGTAATGGCATTGCCTTTTTCTAGACATAAGAAAGAAATATTCTGGGCTGGAGAGGTAGCTTAATGGTTAAGAACACTGACTGTTCTTGCAGAAGACCCAGGTTTGAATATCAGCACCCACATGGCAGCTAACAACTGTCCGTAACTCCAGTTTCAGGGGATCTGACAACCTCTTCTGTCCTCTGTGGGTATTGTACAACATGGGTGCACTTACCTACATGCAGGCAATACACACATATACACTGCAGTTGCCTCTCTGTATCTGCAGGTTTTACATCCATAGGTACATTCAGAATCAAAAATACTTGAGAAGGGGTTGGGGATATGGTTTAGTGGATTTACCGCTTGCCACGAAAGCATGAGGATCAGAGTTCACATCCCCAAGCCTGGCAGGCATGGTGGCCACCTATAATCCCAGTGCTTGGAAGGCAGAGACAGGGGATCCCCAGATCAAGCTGACTAGCTATACAGGCCAATCAGCAAGTTCAATGGAATCCTGCTTCAGTAAATAAAATGGAGGGCTACTGAGAAAGAAATTCGATGTCACTTGGGGCCTGTACTCACGTGTATACTCCGCACATGTGAACATGCATATACATAAGCATGCATAGTGCATAGACACAAAAATACTAGAAAAAATTGCATCCGTGGCACAAATCTGTAATCCTAGCACTCAGGAGACAGAGGCAGAAGGATCATTGGAAGGTCAAGGCTAGCCTGGTCTACATAGCAATTCCAAGGCATCCAGGACTATACTGTAAGACCCCCATCTTTAAAAAAAAATTACATCTACACTAAACATATACAGACTTTTTTGTCCTTATCCTTTAAGTAATATAATATAAATATGTATGTAACATTTGCTTTGTACTATCAATAATATAGAGATGATTTAAATACAGGAATATTTTCAAATTATAAGTATCAGTCCGTCTTATATGAGGGAGTTGTATATCTGCAGGGGTTCCTGGAACCAGTATACCATGGATGCTAACTATTCAACTTGGATGCTTTTTCATAGAGGCAATTGTATTTATTCTAAAGGAAATGTCACTGCTGAGTACGTGTCATTGTTTATTTCTTTGTGTTTGGACAAGGACTATGCTGTCAGGTCTAAGATAGCTGATAGTTCACTTGGGTAGCTGCTCCCAGGGCAGCAGTGGGCATCAATGTTCTTTGTGAAATTCATCTTGGACCCCTGTCTTGTTCCTTAAGATACAGGCAGATAAATATAGTCAAGTCACAGCATTGGTCACTCTAGAGGGAAAGTTCAAGTCTAACCTCTATGCTAAAAATAGAATAGCTATATCTATAATCTCAGTCAAAATAACAAGTCTGCTTTAAAAAAGATTAAAACAATGTTTGATTCTAAAATAACTATGAGTGACCATGGCCCAGGAATAGTTTCAAATTATTCTGAAGAACAAGTTCTACTGTAGAAGTTGCATGAATGTTTATTTGCATTCGTCTTCTTATTGATGATGGTGGTGGTGTTTTTGAGATAGTCTCTCTATATAGCCAAAGCTAGCTTTGAATTCGTGATCCTACTGCCTCCTGAGTGCTGAGATTACGGCTGTCACCATGCCCAGCTCATCTTTACCAGATTCTTAGCTTTAGGGTTAGCGGAGGATAAATGTCTATAATTTTAGCTATGGATTGCAAAAGTTTTATCTAATATTCACAACAGAATTTTACACTATGGAGAAGATTTGAGAGCTTAGCAGAAAGTATTGGTAATGATTGTTGACTTAGATGATTAAAAATGAGAAAAAAACCCAGTAATATTGTCTTTGTGCATGGAGAATCCTCCACTCCATACATCAAAAATGTCAAAACATGACTCTACCACATCTATGAATAGTGACTGACATGAAGCATCAGGACAAAACTGTCCTTGCTCAGCTGAAGATTAACAGGGATGAAGATAGTGTTGTCACCATGGCCTGCTGCCTTCACCCCCTAGACTTGGCTTCTAGACTTCTCCTTTGAGCAGAAAGTCCTACTTGACTCTTTGTTTTGTGAAATAAGGTCTTATCTCTCCCAAGCTGGTCTTGAACTGGTTATGTGCTGGAGGATGACTTTGACTCTACCTCTTGAGTGCTGGAGTTACAGATGTGTGTCATCATGTCTAGTTGAAACAATGCTGAAAACTGAACCAAGGGCTTGCTGCTAGTGTACTTGCAAGCACACTAGCAATTGTGCAACATCTCAGCCCACACCCCACCCCCACTTGGCTCTTTCGTGCATGGCTAGATTTCTGGGGAAATTGCAGGCACTCTGACTCTTCTGCTGCACTGCAATGTTTTGCCACAGGCAAGAAAGTGGCAAAACAGCACAAAGCCCAAACCCTCTCATCTCTCTCCCTTGAACAAACATTCCTTCTGGAATGCTCCTTCCCTCCAAGTCTCAATAGCCTACATTTATCTTCTTTGAGCCAAGTTGCTCTATTTTAACCTAGTTACACAAATGATCAAAGTCTCCCTGTAATTCCCCTCATCTTTCCAAAGTCCCTGTCAGGGGAGAGATTCTGAGCCTTTGCACAGTTCTTCAAAAAAGAATTGCCAGGCAAACCCTGTTTATTCCTTTGTTCATTTTAATATACACATGATGTTAATTTTATGCTGATTATAATGCATCAACAATATGAGAAATATTATTTTAAGAATTTTCTTTTTGAGTGTACAGAATGCAGTTTCTTTATCTCCATACTCTTCATGTTTTATGCCCAATGATTCTTGTTATAGATGGTTGTCATGTGCACTGTGGAAATTTTAACAGCAGCCTCGGCCTCTTCTCACTGCATGCAAGGCCCCTTCCGTGCTCCCACTTCGTGATATCCAAAAATTTCTAGAAGCATTGTTAATAGTTCCCTTGGAGCAAAAATCACCCTAGGTCAGGAAGCACGGGTACAGAACAGTCTGTTGTTTAATACTGACTCCCAACTTGACAGGACCTAGAATCAAAAAGACACAAAACCCAGGACATATCTGTGGGAGAGTTTCTAGACTGGGTTAATTGATTTGGGGAGGTCTGCCTAAAATGTGGGTGGCCCCATTCCATGGACTGCATCAAAAAAGAAAGCTGACCGAGCACCAGCTTTCATCACTCTTTGCTTCCAAACTGTGAAGTGACTGCGACCAACAGCCTCACAGTTCTGCCACCATGTCTTCTCTGCCATGATGACTGGCTGTACCCTTGAACTGTAAATCAATGTAAACCCTTCTTTAAGTGGCCCCCGTCAGGTATTTTGCTACAGCAAGGGCAAACGTAACTAATGCAACCAAATCTTTTTTGTCTAGAAAGATAGAGCTACCAAAGTAATATTTATTTCTTGATTATTTTGAGAAACAAAATAGAACTTGAATTTTGGTCAGACTCTTTAGTCAGTTCCTATATTATATTCAGTGAATGTTTCCTGGGATAATTTTCCCAAGATCAATCAATTGCTATTTATTCTTTCATCCAATTTTTCACATAACAGGAAAATCTTCAAAGGCAACAGAATTTCTAGACAATTTAGCTTAGTCACAAATTCCCTCAAGTGTATACTGGAGTCCAATGAAAGATTATTTCTAATGAAGGTCTTCTCATTTCAAAAACTTCCCTGAAGTACCATAGGCTAGTGACTAAGCCTTTGGCATATGGGGCTTTGCGGGATATTTAAGACCCAAACCATAACAGGTATGATTCCCATGAAGACTAGATCAGGTCAGTGTAAATGAGAAAAGCTCAAAGAAAGTCAAATCACTGTAGGGAACAAAGCTTCTGGGAAGACATGAAAAGGTGCTCTGGTCACTCACATCTGGCTCGTAGCCCCACTACCTACCTGTGCCCATCTCCAGACTATATTCCATATATGCTGGAAGTCAAAGGTGCTCATCCTCCTTACCTACCTGGACCTCTGCTTTGTTTTTCTTTCCTCCAGCAGATCTGACTACTTTGTCTCTGATTCTTCCTTTTACCATCACCTCATACCACCATGAAATAACACAATTCATCATCCAAATCACATTTTCCTTGGCATTCAATTCATTCTTAATCATATTTAATCTTCCTTTGATAACACGCTCCAAAACACCTATTTCATGTCTTCTTTCTCCTAAATTCTGCAATGTCCCTTCCCCCTCCATTCACAAGGTTTCTTGCCTCCTGACCTCAAGGAACATGGTAAGATTGTATTTCACAGGACTCCTTTGAACTTAGTTGCAGCAATGGCACTTATTTCACCAATCATATGATTAAGAACGGTCACGTAAGCACTCTAAAGGACAGGTTTAAAGAGTCAGGATACCAAATTTTCCCCCAGGTTTGATAGGAGTAAAGGAGAATGAGGAGTCCCTGGATTACATTACGATAGTACCCTCTAGCTGACAGTTGACTTACAATATTTAGCACACACACCTAAACAAGAGAAAGAGAAAGAGAGTGAGTGAGGAAAAAAGGGTAGAAGGGAGGGACAGAAAAAAAATAATAAACTTTTAGGGGGCTGGAGAGATGATTCAGCTGTTAAGAACACTGACTGCTCTGGCAGAAGACCTGAGTTCAAATTCCAGCACCCACATGGTGGCTAACAACTGTCCATAATTCCAGTTTCAGGGGATCTAATGACCTCTTCTAGGGGTACTACGGGACACAGGTACACTTACATACAAGCAATACACTCATACACATAAAACAAAAATAAGTAAATAAAATTTTTAAATAAATTTTCAATGTGCTAAGTTGCTGAGTTACAGCAGATAAGCAGACTGCATTTTCCTACTACAATATGTCTTGGCCTAAACTAGCTTCCTACTTAGGCAAGAAAATAGAATCAATTACAAGAGAACATCTCCAACCCCCCATGACCATATCTGCTTTAATGGATGACTTCTCCACACCCCTTCCTATGGCCAGCCTCTCATCTTGTACACTAGATTACATCTTCTTCTCCTTTGTCAGTGTCCACATTCAAGCATTTCTCTGCCCAATTAGTAACTTCCCCTGTCTCTTAGGTCATGTTCATCAATAAATAAGCATACAAGAATATCTTCTATCTTTAAAAACATTCTCTCCTCCAGGCACCCTCATACCCACCTCATTTTGAGTGAGTTGTGCTGCTCACTGGCATTCTCTCTAGAATTGTCTCATTAGAGTATCTCCTTGCTGCACCACACCGAAAATTGTTCTTGCCAAATTGAGTAGAATGTATGAGGTCTGGCAGTCAGATCTTGGCTCTTATCTGACCTAATGTTGACTCAGATGGCCACATTTCTTTCTTTTTGAAATATTTTCTTCATCTGACTTCTGAGACACAGCCGTCTTTGACTCCTCTTCCTGCCTTACTGGATACTCTTCTTGATCTTCCAAACTCAAAATGTTGGGCCCTCCGTGCTTAGTCCTTGGACATCTTCTTCAACCACATGTTTCTACAGGAGGCTGTATTCCATTTTATGGTTTTATTTATCTTAAATACTGTTCTTTGTTTCTACCTCTTACCTCTCCCTTGACCACCACATATATGCCTCTGTTAGATCTCTAACTGGGGAGCTCATTCTCAACAGAATGAAACTTCTGATTCCTACCCTTCCCCTCAACCTATGATTGTAGTTTCACTCTCTCAACTGATAGCAACTCCATCCTTCTAGTGACCAGGTAAAAATTCTGGGATCATTCTTTACTCTTTTCTTTCTTTTATATCCCATGCACAATCTGCCCTGACTTCTAATAGTCCTACCTTCAAACCATATCCCAAATTCAACAAGATTCCACCATCACAGTCCCCCTCATCAGTGGGAGACATTTCTAAGACCATCAGAAGATGCCTGAAACCCAGAAGAGTACCAAACCCTGCATGTACTATATTTTCCCATATGTATTTGTGTATGACAAAGTTTAATTTATAAACTAGGCACAGAACATTAACAGTAGCAATGCAATAGAAAAAAATATTAAGAATGTGCTATAAAAAAGGCTATGTGGTATTTCAAAAAATTCTTTTCTTTATATATTTTAGGAACTCAGTTGATTGCAGGTAACAGAAACAGTAGAGAGTAAAACTATGGGAAAAGGGGTATGGTAACTCCATTGCCACTAAACTGGACCAAATCAAAATCATCTCCCAAAAGAACCATTGCCATTATTATTAAGTTTAAGAAATTTTATTGATTCAAGAATTTTATACACTGAATTTTTGTTACATTCACATCTCCTCCCCCATCCCCATCCTCACCCTACCCTACCACCTCCTCTAATCTCCAACTTCATGTCTTTTTTTAGCAAATGAAGAACTTCATCCATTTTACATAACACATCTGAGCTGGTGCTGGAAAAATCACATATCATTAGAGTGTCAGTGATCTATAATTCATACCCAGAGGTGTGACGAAGTAAGAGCCCACTCCCTTTCCTTTGTAGGTGGTTTTGGTTCAGAATATGCCCAGGTTTCTTGGAATGGGATTTTTAGTCTTAATTTCTATTTCTATTGCACACTGCTTAGAAATGTCAAGTAGGGATTTCTCTTTCTCAGCTGTCAGAAACACTTGGTTTTCCTCATCAAAGTTAGTTGTTTGAAGCCCTTGCATGCAGGTTACACTTTGGCTGTTTCCAGGCCTCACTCAGCACAATGAGCCAGTCTGGACCAAGGGATTCTCCAATGTGTTGATTCTTCTCAGGGTTTTACTGTGAATAAAAGCAGAAGCTGGATCCTCACAGCAGGCAGCAATTAGCTCTAAGGTTTCCAATCTAAGGCTCTCTGAGTAGCAGCTGGGACGTTTCACAGCTTCACACAACAGCTTTACACCAGTGTCCTCTGGTTTATTTTCTGAAATCTGTAGACTTCTCAGATTCCTAATGTTACTTAGGACTTCAGGTCCTTGACAACCACTGAGTGATGATGATGGTCAACCGACCACGGGTGCCACCTGGTATGTAGGTGGCCAGGCTGACAGAGCTCCACCATCGCCTATGGGCAGCCAGGCCAGTGTGTTGCACCAAAAGACTTAAGTCTTGTAACGGGTCTTTCTACTTCCTGCTGTACACAGTCTATTCTCAAGATGGCATCCAGGGCAATCTGTTAAAAAGAAGATGAGAATCAGATCCTCACCTTGCCCAAAGCCCTCCAACAGTGCCTCACTGCCACGGTCTCCGAACCCCTTCGTCTTGGGGAGAGGAACAAGAGGCCGCTGCGATGGGGGTCGAGGAGGGGTAAGTGCGCTGTCCGCCCGATTCGCCAGCCCTTCTCTCCGAGGACAATCAGATGCAACAGGGAGTAGCTTTAAGCTAGAATTAGTTTATTATTAAGGCTGAACAATATTTAAAGGCAACGACCACAAGCATAGCATAGGCAGGGAGGCCACCATCCAATCAGCACAGAGGTCATGTATTAGCACGCAGGCCCTTCTCATAGCATGACATAGTGTTCATGAGGTGGTCACGCATCCTTCACTGGCTAAGCTTTAATCAGTACTACTTTTTCTTTTTGTTGTGTGCCAAGCTGGCCAGCTGGCTCTGCCTTCACCTAAGCTGCTCAGCACCATCTTGTTATGCCTCCACACCTCACCTCATTCAGAATAAAAGCCTGGGTGATGCTGCACTGACTGGGATGAACTGAGTGTTGCCCTCATCCTTCCCACCTCACCACCCTCTGCTCTGCCTTGTTTTTTCAGCTCACACACTACTCCAGCTTCCTTTTCACTCTATAAATTACTGCACGTACTATTACTTGTGAGTATATGCATTTGTGCTGCCTTCATCCCCGGAAGCCCCCACTAAAGTCCTCTCTCCTAATCTTCTATCCCCAGTTGTCCTCCTGACTCACTTGTTTACTTGGATACTCTAGTCAAATATCACTTTAAGAGTGAACACTTCTCAGAGTGCCTTCAATAATTTGTACTTCATATATCTAGCTACTTTATTTTGCTTGTTTTTCTGTCAAGTATATCTTACAACCTATGTTAATCAGCTTCCTTGTAACTGTGGTAAAATAGCTGACAAACCAGCTTAGAGAAGGGAAGAGTTATTGTGGCTTACAGTTTAAGGGGTACCAGTCCACCATGGTGGGCAGGCTATGGCAGAGCAGTACGGTTCACATGTCAGAAAGCAGAGAAGAGGGAGCAAGGGAGGGGGAGGGGGAGGGGGAAAACAAGCTAGCTCTTTGGCTTTGTGCTTCCACCCTCCTTGTACAACCAAGGCCTCCCGCCTATTGGATGGTACCATCCCCATTTATGCCATCCCCATTCAAGGCAGGTCTTTCCTCCTTAGTTAAATCTCTGTGAAAACTCCTTCACCCATTCCCTAAGTGCTTTTTTAATCCAATCAAGCTGACAATCAATACTCACATCATACCATCTGATATACTGGGATTTTTACCCCATATATCTGTCTCCCCCAACTGTAATCTAAGCCCCATGGGGCAGAAACTTGGTCTGTTTTTGTATTAGTCAGGCTTTTGTGTTACAGTGGCCAAATACTGGAGAAAAACTACTTAAAGGAGGAAGGATGTATTTTTTTACCTCCAAGATTCAGAAAGTTCAGTCTACCATGGTAGGGAGGGGTGGTGGAGCAGAGCACTTTACATCACAGTGGACAGGAGGCAGGAAAAGGGCTGTCTGTCCATTTCTGTTGCTGCGATTAAGTACCTTGACAGAACACAATTTAGAGGAGAAATGGTTTATGCTAGCTTATAATAAGAAACCCTTTTGGGGATGTCAAGACTGCAGGAACTTTGTGCAGCCAATCACATCACACCCATAGTCAAGACCACAGAAAAATGAATTAATGCACGCACACTTGCTGATCAACTTGCCTTCTCCTTTCTATACAGTCCAGACTCAGGGACTGGTGCCACCCACTTTCAGGCTGGGTCTACATTTCAGTTAACCTAATCAAGACAATCCTCCACAGACATTCTCACAGGCCAACCTGATCCAGACAATTGAGACTCTCTTCACAGGTGATTATGGATTGCCTCAAGTTGAAGAAACTAACCATCACAGGGGCCAAAGCAATATAAAGTCCCATGGGCACACCCCAGTGGTCCCCTCTACCTACCTTTTACCATACGCCAATATTGCCATCATATTATGCTACCATCATGGGATTAATCCATTCATAAAGTCAGAGCTCTCAAGATTTAATCCCTGACCAAGCCTTCACAGGCACATCCAGAATTGGTCTTTACTAATCTTGTAGGTGTTTCTTAACCCAGTCAAGTTGAGAATGAAGATTATTCATTATAACCTTTTTCATTGATAGATCTCCAATTCTCCAATACCTGGAATAATGTTGGCATAAATTGGGAATCAATAATAAGCATTATAATAAATTGTGGTTTGCCTTGAATATTTACTGAATTTCTAGCATATGCAAATCTTGTATCAACTAAATAAACATTTTAAAGAGTAATTTTTAATAGGGGAAGAAAGACCATGACATTGAAATAATTAGAATCACCTGGAGTCCTACTAGCTGCATCTTCTTTCTCATTCTTCCCACCACATCCAAAGTTGAATACCTGAGAACTATTTTGAGGATGTGTTTGGAGCCACAGGATTAGGCTATATGGTGTTTCATTATTGGTACAAAAATTTCTTTGCCTTCAGAGGATTTATAATACTTATCATTAAGAGCTTGAGTGAGTCCTTGAGGGTGTGTCACTTTTCTTTTTAAATAAGTCATTTTGTAGGTACTATTTTGAGTAAGCGTATTTGCTTATAACGTATAACTGTTGCAGAGTCAAATAGTTACAGTTTCTAGTCCTTCCTGTGTCTTGGCTCAATTAACCTTCAAATCTACTATAAGTAGCTATTATGTAGATAAAGAAACTGAGGTTCGGGGACATGAGCTGCCCAAGGTCACTTTACTCTGAAGAGGTGGAGCTGAGCTTGGTGTTCAGGAGGAGGAGAGCCCAGAACCTTTGGGATCTCCCTCCATCCTTTGCTGCCTCACTTCTCTAAGGTCAATGACAAGTCTACCCATACAGAAACTGCATACCATTTACTACTCAGAAAGCTGCATTAAAACTTGGAGGCAATACCCAATGCTTAAATCAATGAACATCACTGAGTTTCTTCATGACAGGTCTTTGAGAAATGCTGTCCTAGTTAGTTTTAACTGTCAACTTGACACCGTCTAGAGTCACCTGAAAAGAGTCTTCACTGAAGGATTATACAGACGTGGCATGTGGACATGTCTGCAGGAACTTGTCTTGATTGTTAATTAGCAGAGTCCACTGTGGCATTAGTGTTCCTGGGCAGGTGGTCCTGGCTATATAAAAAAGCTAATTAAGTATGAGCAAGTGAGCCAGCAAGCGGTGTTCCTCCATGCCTTCTGCTTCAAGTTCCTGCTGGAGTTCCCATCCTGACTTCCTCTAATGATGGACTGTGACCTGGAAGCGTAAGCCACATAAATCCTTTCCTCTCCTAAGTCGCTCTTTTATCACAGCAATGGGAAGGAGACTAGAACCAATGCTAATGGTTTAAGAAATCTGGCACTCATCAAGTCTTCCCATTCCCTGACCAAAAATGTATTCTCAGAGGACTACTGTCCTTTCTGTGCTAAATTTTGAATTAAGTTATAGGAGGTGTTCAAGAAACTATGCTTCTATAAAGGCCTATTTACCATACACAGATACATTTTATACTCTGAAGAGCCACTTTCACATTCATATTGTGATGACTTCCAGCATAGGAAATTCTGGTCACATGGGGGATGTCTAACAGTGCCGTCTAAATAAAAACATGACTAGGAACCCTCAACACCTGGGAATACAGCACTGCAAGGTGACCAGACCTGGTGAGTGGTGGTATCTGAACTTGTATCTTTTTAAAATAGTTTTTATGCTAGTGGCAGAAGTCCAAAAATGACAAATTACATACCAGCTGTCATTGCTGGAGATCACCTCATGCATACAAGTGCTCCACCACTGAACCACACCCCTAACTTTTAATTGTTTCTTTAGAGCTGACTTTATAATACTCCCCATGACTGCTGGCGATCTTAGGGTGCCATAGACACTACTGAACAATTTTCTATACCAACATCTTGCTATGATGAATACATATATACAATAATGTAGGTAAAATTTTCTAGCATAGTTCCTGGCGCATTATTGAGCTGTTGGAAGACATCACGGGTGTATAAGAAATAAGAAACAAGGGCAAGTAATGTCTAGTTCATCACAGAATCACCAGCATTTGGTGCCACAAAGGGCCAACCTATTGTGAATGAAAAAATTGGAATAGCTTTTTGTTCCCCCCACTCTCCTTCACTACCCTCCTTGAATATCAGTTGACTTAGCCATTAACTGCTTTTAAAAGTCAGTATCATTGTCAGTGGAAACAAGACAGATGGTTAGGGCAGATGCTGACCATGTTGTAGGGAAGGATGCTGTTGAGTAGCTGAAGTGCTGGTGAGGTTGTGATTTTACCACAGGCTTCCTTTTACTACCTAGCTCATTTTCTGCTACCTCCAAACTTTCTCACTCCTTCTGCCATTCCTCATTTCTCCTCTCCATAGTACTTTCCCATGCCCCTGTTAAGCGAGTTGTGGATATTCGTTTGAAGTGGAGCTCCAGATAGCTCTTTCCCTGCAATCAGGCACTGGGCTCCTAAGAGGAAGATTTTCATGCAGTATTGCCCAGCCTTCTCCAAACACACACAGGCCCCTCACCCCTTCACTGGAACTACAATCCCTATGGAAGTTTGAATGGTTACATGAGCAGTATTTAGTAGACATGTACCGAGTTGCCTAGCAGAGGCCAAGCACTGTGCTTGCAGCAGAAGTTGCAATGTCCAAGTGGCACCTGCCACCTACCAGGTAGGTGGAATTGGAGGGAACAATCAAGTACTCCTATGGTAGGAGGAAGTGAAAGAGGGCGGGGAAGAGCCAAGGAGTGAGGGGAGGAACCGAGGAGGGAGGGAAGGAAATCCGGAGGAGGGCGGAGAGGAGTCGGAGGAGGAGCTGGAGGGGGGGAGGGGAGGAGCCGAGGAGGGAGGAGGAGGGAGGGAAGGAGTCAGAGGGGAAGGGGAGGAGCCGGATGGGGAGGAGGGGCCGAGGACGGGGGAGGAGGGGCTGAGGAGGGAGGGGAGGAGCCAAAAAGGTGAGGGGATGGGAGGGGAGGGGAAGGGAGGGGAGGGGAGGAGCCGAGGAGGGAGAGGAGGGACTCCGCGTTGCACGCTGCTGGTGCGGCATGGCTTCGGGTTCCTCAGGCCTTGGGGCCCGACCGCTGCTGCAGTTTCTGCGGCTGGTAGGGCAGCTCAAGGTGAGCGCCGGGGCTGCGGGCTGTGGCCTGGAGGTGGCGCGTGCTGTGATTCCGGCTCCCGCTCTTGCCCCGCGCGGCCTGGGGGATGGGAGGGAAGGAGTCATTGGGATGGAGTGGCGGCTGGAGGCGCGACCAGGCCGCGGCGGGTGCGTACACTTGGGCCTGCTCCGTCCCGGCGGGTCCCGAGGCTCCGCGCCCATCCCGGACCCCAGAGCTGTGCGGTGCTGCTGAGCACCTGGCGGGAGGAGCCGAGCGCATCAGCCCGGAGGATGCGCGGAGGAGTTTCTCTGTCCCAGTTACTTCCGGAAGTAACAGACCTTGAACCTAATACAGTATCTGCATGCCCATCCCCGAGTGACAGTGGTTTTGCAGATTTCCCCAAGTTTAAACATCACCTGTTTCATGACAGTGACTACTGTTTTTGAAATTCTTCAGAAGTGAAGAACTCTCAGAAGTGCAGACTGAGAGGATCACCCCATGATCTGAGTCTAGAGATAGATCCTTTATCCCTTATGCCTCGGAATTTGCAAGTCTATCACATGTTCATGTTCCAGCCCTTCATTCTGGTATTTTCTACTTGTGTCAAATGGGATCGCTTGACAGCAAAAGAACTACTACTCTTGTGTTTAGGAAAAAACAGGGTCGTTGTGTTGAGACAAAGTCTTCCTGTGTAGCACAGGCTAGCAGCCTTGAGCTCCTGGTTTGCCTCTACCTCTTGAGGGCTAGGGTTACAGGCCTGCATCACCATGCCTGTCACCAGTTTTGCTTTTATGTCTAAAACCTTGTGTATGTATGCCCCACGGAATAGCGGCTTTGTGTGCCTTGGGAATAGGTTTTTTTTTTTTTTTTGCTCACTCACTAGTTTCATATCAGATGCAGATTACTGGGGTTGATTAAATAAAGCATTTTTAATTTTTAAATTTTTTTAATTAAAAATTTTTTTATGTGTATGTATATTGGCTGCACGTATGTAAGTGTACCCATGTCATGCAATGCCCGGGGAGGTGGGAACCAAGCCTGGGTCCCCTGCAAGAGTAGCCAGCGCTCTCTAACCACTGAACCATCTCTCCAGACCCAAGTAAAGCATTTTTTTTAATAGGTTCTGAACCCATGACCCTGTCTGATGGTGAAAATACCTGTGGGTATTTTTGGTTGTGGTGGTGGTGTTTGTTTTTAATTCTTCATCTTGTTTTTTAGAGAGTCCCACGGACCGGCTGGGTATACAGAAATGTGGAAAAGCCAGAGAGTGTATCAGATCACATGTACCGGATGGCAATTATGGCTATGGTCACCAAAGATGACCATCTTAACAAAGATAGGTAACTTATGGAATTTTGATATGTATGAAGGTCTCTGGTCTGTGGGTGAGTACTGCTTTTCATGACTGAGACCCTGTCAATTTCTTGTAGGTTTGCTAAAAAAAATGTATTTGAAGCCAGTCTCACAGATTCAGAAGAACTCTGTGAGGATTGCTTCACATATTGTACACTGCAGTTACTTTTCTGTTGATGGGGTCTGCCTTGCTCTGAGAGGAAGCGTAAATATGAAGTTAGGTCCTTGTAGGTATGGGTAAAATTCTATCCTTGCATGAGCACATTGACTTTTATCTACCAGCTTTTATGAATAGCAGCACCCATTTGTGAGGTAACATTTTGGGGTTCTATGGGCAGTATATAACTGAGGAAGTGGTAGCCCCTTTTGTTAATCAATAAGTATTTTAAATGCTTTGGGACCACAGAACATAAAAGACAAATGAATTACGCAGGCCCAAAGTAGCTTCTGTACAAATCACGAAATAAGCTGGGGTAGTAGTGGAGATCACCGACTCTTGGTTGCTCTTCAGGGAGGAGAGTCATCTCTGAGTTGAGCTCTAAAGGGTTGATGCGAGTCAGGAAGTAGTAGAAGGAATGGCAAGAGCCAGAAACAAAGCCCCAAGGTAGGAAACCAAGGAGAGCCTTAGAAAGGAGAAGGAATCCAATTTGGTTACAGCAAAGCGTTTACTGGGGAGCCTGGAGAGTCCTCTTTTGGCAAATGGCACAAGACAAAAGGAAGTCATATAGAGATGAATTTAGGGACAGTATGAGATTTGAACTGTACAGTAAATAAACCTGAAGCAGGGAAGCCTAGGAGTCTGCCGGGCCTTTTGTTGAAAAGTAACAAAGCAAAACAGCCGGTTGTTCTGAGGCATCTACCTCGTCAGTCACTTGCCTTTGTCATTCTGATGATTATTATCATAGTCACTAATAATCGTTGCCAGGTGTTAAATGATCAGCATGTATCAGGAACATAATTTATTAAACTTAATTTGCACATTACCCTGTGATGTAATGCTTATGATGCTAGGGATTGAACTCATGCATGGTAAGCCCCATGCTCTACTACCAAGTTACGTTCCCTAGCATTCCCTTTTATACACAATAAAATTAAGAGTGAAAAAACAAAGTAAGTAATTTGGTAAATGTCCCATAGCTAGTGAGGGTTGGTAGCCAAATTCAAAACTGTACCTGTACAGCTGCATCCATTAGCTTGTATGTGGATGAGCTGTGTACTGGGACATTAGAGGGACTAATCATTTCTAAATTTTGTATACAACTAGATCATCTGGCTTTGTCAGTTGAAGTTTTTAACCTCCTAATTGAGAGTTTTGAAACCAGCCATTAAAAAAAATTAATGCCATTTCCCCTGTACTCTTCAAGTATTATGTTAAATATTCACTAGCAATTTTGATTTAGAACTCATGTAGGCTGGTGGAATATCATTACTTTGGAAAATACTATATTAAAATATTCATGAGGGTGGAGAAAGAAAAACATATTATGTAATTTCAAAATAGTATAGAAAAGAAACTAGTAGTGAATGCAATTCTGTGTAATTATTCAACATTTCTTGCCTGGTCAGATGTATCCGCCTGGCCCTGGTTCACGATATGGCAGAATGCATCGTTGGGGACATAGCACCAGCAGATAACATCCCCAAAGAAGAAAAACACAAGCAAGAGGAGGTCAGTGTTGATTGTTGACTCTGCAAAAGACCATCATTGCTGAAACAAAGCTACGTCACCCTGTTGCAGTGAGGGAGGTGACACCACCTAACCAGTCTCAGAAGGGGAAGGTCAGAGAGATTATGTTCAGTGTCTGAGGACCAGGGTGTGCAGATAATAACCTGATATCCACAGCTAGCTGCAGCTGCTTAGAGTTTGGGACTTAATAGCTTAGATTTGGTGGAAATAGTATGAGATCTTCAAGAGGGTCTTGAGGTATAAGTTGTTCATATCTACTGTTTTAGGAGGTTACAGTCTTCTAGAAGCAGGGATTTCTTGATGATTATATCATCAACAAATTGGTTTTAGCTTATTCTCAGCCTTGTTTCACATACGAATGGAATGTATGTCTGCCTTCAGCCTTGTTTGACATGGGCACAGGTGTGTTTGTTTTGGTTCTTGTTAGTTTGCATACATAGATGATTCTATTAGAATAACAGAAATAGCTGGAACTTCAATGAGTTTGTGGAAGTTATCCCCATATTTGGACTCTTTGGAGAAAAATTCTCAAAATCGCAACATAATCATTATTATAATTTTCTACTTAGGAAATTTAAATTAGTCTTTTAGAAGCTGGAAGTAAAAATAGTAAAGGAAAATATTTACATTCAAAGAAATAAGTGATGTTTATAAAATATCATATCAGGGCCTATGTAAAGAGGCTGAAAAATCCAGGAAGCCTTTTTTTTTCTTTTACTTCTTTTTCTAAATGATGAAGGGCTGGTTTCCAATGCAGTAATTATTACATACTACGTCTCTTGAAGGTCTTTGATATTGGTCCTAAATGACTTAGGAAGGAAGCCTTTATTGAGATGGTTTAACAGAGGAGGTGGACTTCAGTAGCTGCTTTCAGAACTGATTGAGTCCAGAGCTCAGCCAATAGGGTTTTTGCCCCTCTAGAAACAAGCTCCACAGAGAATTAGAAGTAACATAGGTTCCAAACCTGAAATATGGGCATAATGGAAATAGTACAGGGATGTTTCCCTCTTCCTTCCAAAGTGTGGCTCCAAAATATAGTCTTGACTATCAAGGCAGAAGGAGAAGGAAGGAAATATTTCTCAAAATGAACCCAGACTGTCATGAAATAAATTCTTAGCTTGCAAAAAGGAAGCACTTTGCTTGAGAGTCTAAGAAAGGAAGTGGCACCTGAACCAGAGGATGGTGGGTAATGAAGTGTGACCTGGAAGGAAAGGATGGGAAAAGAAGCTTCTGTCATACAGCTCATTTGAGGGCGGTAGTTTCATTTGTGTATAAATATGGACAGTGTAGCGAGAGCACGAAGAGCCTGAAGATTACCGTAGACCTTAAAGTGAAGAGCACAGGAAGAGACAAAACCATCCCTCTGGAGGTGCATAAGGATTTGCTCCACAGAGTAGCAATAAGAACCTTTTGAAGAAGAACCATCATGAATGTGAAGGAGCTCCAGTGAAGGGGAGAAAGCCTACGACTGTCCTGACAGTGTCACCGCAAGGAGGGGCACAGGATCCTGAACAGTCAGAAGGTGCAGCTGTCTTCATGCATGCATAGCCTGGCTAGGAAGGAAACCTTTCTGGCCCCAGTCAGCCTTCTTGCTGTTGCCTACTCCTGCTGATTCATAGAGGAGCAAATATCATTGGCAGAAGGAATCAGGGAGGCATCTTAAGAACATCGGGTTCTTGGCTTAGAAGCCAAAGGCTGGGAGAGTGCTGATCCTCCATTGCCTCTTTCTGCTGCTGGTCAAGGTTTAGGAACAGGAAGATCAGGATTCTTTATGCAGATGGTGTTTATGAACAAGGTCCAGCTTTCTGAGACATGCATCAAGATAATTAAATGAGGGATTTTTGGCTGAAGGAGGAACATGTTCAATGAGAATCAGAAGCATCATTTGCCCAGAAATTTCTCAACTGGATTGGCTAGGCTTTATACTGAAGGAAAAGGGAGGAAAAATACTTGGTAAATTGGAAGGGTGATTGTTTTAGAGGATATTAGGTATTAAGATAAAAGGCAGAATGAGTACGTAGAAGACAAAACTCTAGAACGGAGCTAAAAGCGATTCTTGTAGTCTAGCCACTCCCTTCCTCAGCGTTTTAACATAAACTTATTATAACCTGAACTGGCCAGCATTGCCTGACAACAATCATGGGGACTTAGGATGGACTTAGAGGCTAGTTGTAGCAGTGGCCAGCTACATTCCTTTGCAAAGAAAATAGCTTATTAAAATGGAGAGTAGAATTGTGGTTTCTAAGTATCTATGAGGAGTAAAGTAGACAGAGCACTGGAGGCAAAAGAAGAATGGGCTTTTATTATGGGAGTGATGGCAGAATGGGAAAAACTTAAAAAACAAGTAAACATTTTTAGAGGCCTGATATGTGCCAAGTTGTAAGTACTAGTACTGTGTATGCAAACATTGAGTTTTCACAGCTACCCCCCTAGGAAGGTACCATCATTACAAGTGAGAAAACTGCAGGACAAAAACGGTTAAGTAACTCGGTCGGGACTCTTCAGTTAGTAAATGCCAAGGCAGGTTTCAGGTCCAGTCTGGACCTGCAGTGTGCAGTGAGCCACCACACTGCTCAGCCATACAGTGTAGGAGTGACAAGTGATGCTTTGCAGGTGCTTGCCACAAAACCGACACAGATTTGCTGAAAGCTTCACTCAGCTCAGGGTAGGCAAATTCCTGACATACTTTGCTAGCAGAGGAAGAAGCTAGGGGCATCACCTCTCAAAATTTATGACTAAGCGAGAATGAGAGTATAGAAGTGAAGGTCTTGGGCTTGTGACCAGAAGAGGAAAGGACACACATTCAGCCATGGACTCCACTGAAGCTGATCTCAGAGCTAATTTTAAAAGGAAGGCATTATTCTGTGGTATATGATATAAGGACTATTGACTGAGAAGTCATGAAACTGTAATTCTCATTATATAACAAGTGATGTTGATGAGTTTGGATCCAGAAAAATCTCAGCTTCAAGAGGAGAGTAATGTGTTAGTTTTGTTGTCTGTTTTTTTTTTTTTTTTCAAAGAATATGGTGATTTTAATCAGTAGGAAACTATTAATGTGTCAGTGTTTGAATGAAGTGATCTCCAAAAAGAATTCAGTCTTGGACTGCATGGAGAGGAATAGCCGTCTCACAGGAGGGAGCCAATGCCTGTGTGCCCTGCCATGCTCAGTGCTGGGTGCATCAGCTAAGAAGAGGCAGTAAAAGAAATCCTTGTCTGTAACAGACCTGCATATAAATATCATTTGGTACATTCTTCTCAAAGACATGGACAAACCTGTGTTTCTGGAATAACAGAGAAAAACAATATTTGTTGAGACACTTTTAGTTGTAAACATGTATTTTCTCAAATATTTTGAGATTCATGAGAAAGAAGCAAAGAATAATGCAAGTATAAGACAAATTTTATGTGGGTAAGGGTGGTGTGATGCTGCAGCTGTTCAGGATGGTGGTGTTAATTCTAAGAGCGCATTGCTACTGCTGGTAAATACATTTACTCTGGTGCAGAGGTATTCTATAAGACGTTTTCCTCCCTGTAACTTACACACAAAAATACCCATTTTCCTTTTCATTGCTTTTCTCCAACACATCATTTTATCTTACATTACTTACTGCCTTAACAATACTAATATTGAGGTTTGGGGTTTTTGTTTGTTTGTTTGTTTTGTTTTGGTTTTTTGGTCTTTTTGAAACATGGTCTTCCTGTAGCCCCAGCTGGCCTGGAACTCACTATGTAGACCAGGCTGGCCTCCAATTCACAGAGATCCACTTGCCTCTGCTGGGTGCTGGGACTAAAGGCATGTGCCACCATGCCTGGCACTAATATTGATTCTTATAGCTTATTCTTTTCAAAGAGTTTAACCTTTCATTATTTTAGCACTGAAGCAAAGTAAGGGGTAAACAGGATGAGTTAGTGAAGGAATTTGAGGCCATTTGGAAGTGAGTTGCGCTTAAAATGTGATGCTTAGGTGAATACCAGAGCAATTAAAATGAAGAGGCTGGAGTACAGGTAATACTTGGGACTTATATTTATAAATAAGTACGGAGCACCTTCTGTTCTCTAACTCTCTGTTCAGATTTTCTCTGAGGTTTGGCTAACTCTCATGCCTCTTGTGATGAGGGAAGTGGCTTTAGCCTTTGCTGGGCACATCGTGGAAAGGCCCCAGAGTGGCCAGGTGTGAGTGAGTTTCAAGGTCATTCCCTCAGGCAGTTACTGTAGACACAGTAAGTCTGACTCAGCTGGTCACTATCCTGCTGTTTGACACTATGATCAGGGCGGGCAGGAGATGGAATGAAGCATGGTAGAACTGTGTGGGCAATTTTCAGTGTGGGACGGAAGCGTGCTTTCTGTGAGTGCTGTTGAAAGCCCATGTGGCAGCCTCTTGGGATGCTGGGATGCATCTCTGCAGAGAGGACAGAAGTATTCAGTGATGCAACCTGGGAATCTGTGAACCTCAAAAATGGTATAACTTCTTTTATATCATTGACAATAATTTCCTCTATGTGTGGTAGTTCAAATTTTACAGGAATAGATATGATGGAAATGAATGTAATACCAAAAAAAAATTGATACCAGTAAATGGCAGTTTATTCTACTAGGAGTATCTGAAAGAATCTGAGCCTGTTATTTGACTTTTATAGACTAGATGTTAGTTGAGATGAATATAGGCAAAATGCAAATAATGGTTCCATCTTTCAGGAGGCTATGAGACAAATAACCCAGCTCTTGCCAGAGGACCTCAGGAAGGAACTCTATGAACTTTGGGAAGTAAGTATATGCACTGGGTTGCTTTGTATTTAGTTACTGGCTCATTGGTATTTTAGTTAGGTCACTAACTAAAAGGTCACTCTGATTTATTCTTGTCACACCTCCCAGTTTCTCCATGCTGATGATGGAAGTTTTCTGTCTCATAATCTCTACTTTTCTTGCCACCACAATGCTTGGTACAGAGCTCCATTTCCTGCTGCTTTGCCTGCGGTCACCTACCCACACCTAGAATAGGAACCATAGCAACTGATGCATTTGGTAATTTATATTTAATGTTAGTATATGGGTTCCAATATCAGATGTCCAGCCTTCAAATTCTGGTTTTCTTGTTTATTAGCTGTGTGACTTAGGGAAATTTAATTTCTTCCAGCTTCAATTTCTTTATTAGTGATATGACATTATATAAACATGGGCAATAAAGTTATTAATATATGTAGTGCACTTAGATCACTGTCTGGCACATAGTAAGTTCTATTTCTGTCTCTAGTCCATGTCTTATTTTCTGTCTTCAGTACTTGTATCCTGATTTTGGTTTTAGAAGTTGGTCATTTGATACCTGTAAAACTTAGGATAATGCTACTATGTAGAAAATACCAGCTGATCACCACAGCTCTTCAGCACTTTGAACACCTGTCAGCCCAGGGGGTCACATGTATTTAAAGGAATTAAGCATTCTTGATTACAAGGTATCTTTCACCATAAAAGTGTGAAATTGTACTTCAGTAAGCCAAAGCAAAGCATGTTTATTTTGTTTTTGAAAGTTTCCCAGAATGTCATGATCGTATAGTGGTCAGTACTCTCTGAATTGTGAAGGTATTACAGAAAAGTATCTGCCCCATCACCTGCATTACGTTTTGAAGAAATAGGAAGCCACTCTCCTATGCAAAATGCCTGGTGCGATTACCTGTCCTTGGGTTCTTTTCTACCCTAAGTTTTCTCGCACTATTGTTAGATTAGATATTCAATCAACTGGAGATGTAGCATGTACCTTTGTAAAAAAATGTCTTCTCAGTGCCTCAGAGTGCTGGTAGAAGAGCCACTAAGAGGTCAGAGGATGGAAGATGTGAAAGACCAGCTTCACCAATGTCAGAGCTTCCCTTCAGGCCAGTGTTCCCATCGGCCCCTTCTCTTCCTTTCCCTTCTCGCATTTTCAGGACCCAGAATCGGGTCCTGAAGCAAACCTCCCAGGTTGCCACAGTTTCCTACCTCCCTTCATGACTAAACAGGTAAAAAAAGACTTACCTGTATTCCCTGTCTCTATTCCTTGAAGCCCACCACCGTGTGACCACCAGCCCCACTAGTCTCTGCTTTTGCTAAGATAGCACATGGCTTCATGGACCCAAAATCCCCTGCTGGGATTTCTTGTTCTTTTGTTGCTTAGGAAACCCAAGCCTGAGCCTTTTGTCTTCTTCAGTCCTACCATGGGTGGCAGAGTGCTGTGGTAGTGTCCCTTCCCACCTTTGTGAGTTGTATCCTGGCCTGGCCTGGCCTGGCCTCCAGGTATCGCCTGCAGGGCTGCTGGCACTCCTGAAACACCTCAGACACTTCCTGTAGTCCAAGCAAAATGGGCATCCATTGCTTTCTTCAAGCAGCCACCTTTCCTGACTCCCTCTCTTGACTTACAGCAAATCATCTTTTCTTTTAAAAAAAAAAATCTTACTTATTTTTATTTCGTGTGTATGAGTGTATTGCCTGCATGTATGGAAGTGTACCCATGTCATGCAGTGCCAGCAGAGGTCAGAAGAGAGTGTCAGATTCTCCTGGAACTGGAGGTAAGGACAGTTGTTAGCCACTATTTGGGTGCTGGGAATCAAACCTGGATCCTCCGCAAGAGCAGTCAGTGCTCATAACCACTGAGCCATCTCTCCAGCCCCCTTTTCCTTTTCTTTAGTAGGAACTTTTCTGGCTTTGGATCCACTCATGCAATTGTTTTTCTGAAACAAACCTCCCAGGTTGCCACAGTTTCCTACCTCCCTTCATGACTAAACAGGTAAAAAAAGACTTACCTGTATTCCCTGTCTCTATTCCTTGAAGCCCACCACCGTGTGACCACCAGCCCCACTAGTCTCTGCTTTTGCTAAGATAGCACATGGCTTCTATTTGGCTTATTCTAGCAAGCCCTTTGTCCATGTGCCATCTGGCACCTTGGTTGCATGAGAATTCTCTGCTCCCTTACTTAGTCTCATCCCTCAGGTCTTTGATACACCGTTTCCTGATTTTTCTTTCTTAATTTGTGTGTGTGCGCATGTGTAGTAATGGATGTATATAGTGTATGCATACTTGGGAGTTCTCATGCAGAGACCAGTGGAGGATGTTGGGTATCCAGTTCTATCATTCTGTTTTACTCCCTTGAGACAGGATTTCTCACTGAACCTGGAGCTAGGCCAGCACCTAGTAAGCCCAGCCGTCCTCCTGTCTGAGTCCTCCTGTCTGAGTCCTCCTGTCTCCATCCTCCTGCCTCAGTCCTCCTGACTGAGTCTTCCTGTCTGAGTCCTCCTGTCTCAGTCCTCCTGCCTCAGTCCTCCTGCCTCAGTCCTCCTGTCTGAGTCCTCCTGTCTGAGTCCTCCTGTCAGACCTCCTGCCTTAGTCCTCCTGCCTCAGTCCTCCTGCCTCAGTCCTCCTGTCTGAGTCCTCCTGTCCGAGTTCTCCTGCCTCAGTCCTCCTGTCTGAGTCCTCCTGTCTCCACCCTCCTGTCTCAGTCCTGTCTCCATCCTCCTGCCTCAGTCCTCCTGTCTCCATCCTCCATCCTCCTGTCTCAGTCCTCCTGCCTCAGTCCTCCTGTCTCCATCCTCCTGTCTCCGCCCTCCTGTCTCCGTCCTCCTGTCTCAGTCCTCCTGTCTCCGTCCTCCTGCCTCAGTCCTCCTGCCTCAGTCCTCCTGTCTGAGTCCTCCTGTCTCCGTCCTCCTGTCTCAGTCCTCCTGTCTCTGTCTTCCTGTCTCAGTCCTCCTGTCCGAGTCCTCCTGTCTCAGTCCTCCTGTCTCTGTCCTCCTGCCTCAGTCCTCCTGTCTCTGTTTTACTGAAAACAAAACAGTGAAAACCAATGCATAGCATAATGAGTTGCTAGAAGGGTAACATTTCTGTATCTGCCACTCAGGTCAACATTTATAACTTTGTCCTTTACCCCAGAAGCCTGTCTCTGAGCCTGTCTCATATCCTCTTCCCTCCCTCAGAGGTAGCCACTGGCCTGATTTTCATAGAAACCATTAGATGTTGTCCAGGGTTTTATTTAATCTTTTCCATATTATGTTGCATGCTCTTCCTCCTGTACCAGGATCCCTGGTTATGTAGTGCCCAGAGGATGCTAACATTAGACTAGCTCATAAACTTACTGCTTTATCCTTCTTCCTACTTGTTCCACCTCCGAACAATAATCATATAGAACAAAAAATAATTAAATATGCCATCAATAATCCATATGAAGAAAACCAGTTTTTCCCTTGTTTTTATAGTTTTCCCCTGTTTATCTGTTTTCCCCTGTTTTTATAGTTGTGTTGTATATACACTGTCAAAAACCTAATCATTGATACTAAGCCTTGTTTAGCTTTCATTCTATAATAACTATATCTGGTACTCACCAGTGGTCCTTAGGTCAACTTCTGAGCCATTTTGGCTGTCTGAGGCTTCTGTTTGATTCTTCAAGAAGGGTGCAGAGAAAGAACATTCCCTAAATTCTTCCTCGTTGTTCAGAGTCTCTGTATTCTTTTAGGGTTCAGTTTCTCTGGATATAAAACCCTTTGACTCCCAGTTTATATTCTTAAATATCTTAAGTATTTTTCTCTCACTTTCATTTGACATAAAGCATTTCTGTCAAAGTCCTATGATAATTTTATTTTCATTACATGCCAGATTCGAGTCCAAAGAATTTCTTTTTATATCCAGTAGTTTTTATCAGAATGTATATTTGTATTGATCATTCTAGGTTAGTTTCCTTAGGTGTTTAGTCTATATTTCCAACATATTTACTATGAAAATAAAATTTAATTTCAAGGAATTTCTATTGAAGTCTTGGTGGTTTTTTTTTTGGTTTTGCTTGTTTCCCTGAAATTCCTATATACCTCTGTTAGTTCTTTTTTGCCTATAGTCAACACTTGTCAATGTCTCTGAAGTCCTTTATATCTTCTTAATTATTTTAAACTTTTCAGTTTAACTTTCGTTTCAATTTCTATTTCTCTTATGATAATATTTATCATGCACAGTTACCCTTGGATTTTTAATCTTTATAAAAAATTTTATGTTGTCTCCAGAATTCTCTCAGGGTCTCTTGCACAGTCAGACAAACTATATAATTTTTTAATGTGAATTTATTATGGTTTATGCCCTCACGTAGGGAGGGGGTAAATGGGGGAACTTACGCAGACACAAGCACACTTGCAACCTGGCTCAGAGCCGGCAGCTTCAGATGCTCCCGCAGCCCGCCCATAGTCTCCATTAACTTTCGCCCATGCATCTTGGACCCACAGTCTCGTCCCAGGTCGGTAAATGCCCCCTCTCGCATCCACGTGGGTGAGGCACCAGAGCCATCTTTCTTTCCATGCCCACTGCCCCATTCGTTTCTCTGGGCTCACAGCATCCGTCCCAAGATGGCGGGGAAAACCCCTCCCCAGTCCATCCTCCGCAGAAGGCCCCGCCCCTCGGAGGAACCAGTCACCTGGGAGACATATGTATGAGTGTTTTGTTTTTGTTTTTGTTTTTGTTTGGTTTTTTTGCCTGCATGTATGTAAGTGCACCCATATTGTGCAGTGCCTGTGGAAGTCAGAAGAAGGTGTTGGATCCCCTGGAACTGGAGTTACAGGCAATTGTTAGCCACCATGTGGGTGCTGGGAATCGAACCTGCAAGAGCAGCCAGTGCTCTTAACTGCTGAGCCATCTCTCAAGCCCTACTTTCTTTATCTTGTAAGTTTGAATGTGACCACTGTGCTTTCCTGATGCTCATTTTGATCTGAAAGTATATTTCCCGAACTGTTGGAAGGAAACTTAGTTCAGATCACTTTTTTTTTTCAGAGTGGTTGTTGTTGTTTTGTGGGTTTAGTGTATGTATGTGTATATGTGTGTGTGCTAGGATCAAACCCAAGGCTTTATGCATACCAATCTCTACCACTAATCAATATGTCCGACTCTGTTTCTTAATTTTTATTTATTTTTAATTGGCCAAAACTGTATACCTTTGTGATGTGTACATGATGATTTGAAATGTGTGATTTGTGAAATGGCTAAATTGAGCTAAATTATATATTATCTCACATCATTTTGTATGTGAGGTGACAAGTTGCTTTCTGTAACTACACTGAGCTACTGCTTTCTCTTTCTCTCTCTCTCTCTCTCTCTCTCTCTCTCTGTATGTGCGTGTGTGCACACATGTGTGCATATGTATGTGTGCTTCCGTGTAATATTAGGAAAATATGGCGACTTATTTTTAAGGATTTCCTAACTTTGGTTCCCTTTCCTACTTTATCTGGATCTTCTCTGTTTTCATCTCTATAACCCTTACCTCACTCAACTTTGATTCTTGTCCCAGAAGGTCGTCTTCATGTGGGTCCCTGTGCTGGGACGGTACCCCAAGGGTCAAGCAGGGGAGTGTCCTAGGGTTGGACTGACCTTACAGAAGACCCTATTGCTCATCTACTACTAGAGTATGCAGGATCTCCCTCAGTATTGGCAACTCTTCTGAAAACTTGAGACTTGTAGTGAACACCTGTTCCCTCTTTTGAGAGTCTCATAATCTGGGTACATCAGATACCCTATTGCTCCCCTGTGCTCCCTCCCAGACAGGTGCTGGTCTTGTGCAGGGCCGGCCGATGTAGGTGGACTGTCTCACTTGCATATAGTTTTAGTTCATTTCTTCTCTTCATCCGTTATTTCTCAAATCCTCCCACTTATCTCCATCCTCCCCCATGATTTTAGGCATGACTGTGTTTCTGCTAGTGCTACAGAGTCTCAGAACCTGACTTCCTACTGCCAATCTCTGCTCTCCATGCAGTACTTAGAGTGATCTTTCTGAACTGCAAATCTGAGCATGCCTTTCCCGCTGAGAACTGCACATGATGCACAGGATGCAGGATAAGCCAAGATGCCACATGGAACCACAGCCTGGCAGGCGCAGACTCTTGCTTCTGTCTTCAGCCTTTTCCTTTTCTCTCAGTCCTGTCATTCTTAACAGTAGCTAAGGCCTAACATTAAGAATAGCTCTGAGTAGTTTTGTCTAAATGCTCAGCCTAATTCTTACCCTAAGAGCTTTGTCTATAGTGCTTTTCACCCTATCTTGCCTCTTTTTTAAACAAAAAAATATTATTACATTTTTTGTTTTGTGTGTGTGAGTGTGTGTGTGTGTGTGTGTGTGTGTGTGTGTGTGTATACGAGCATGCATGGACATGTCACAGCACATGTGTGGAAGTCAGAGGACAACTTGTGGTCATAGGTTCTTTCTTTCTACCATGTAGTTCTCCAGAATCAAACTTAGGTCATCAGGCTTGGTGGCAAACATGTTTACCTGCTAAGATATCTTGCTGACCCCATGTGTCTTTATTGGGAAATAAAATTGGATAATACCTTTAAAAACTGTTCTGTAAAACCATTAGAATTTACTATAAAATAAATTTCCTAATGCTCTTGAAATTTTTTTTCTCACTTTGAATATTAAAGAAATCCTAGATTGCTTTGCTTGGAGTATTTCATTTCCTTTAGTTAAATCACAAACTTGAATTTATTTAATATAACTATGAATGTGAAAGAACACTTAAATAAAATGTAATTTTTTTTAAAAATGCCTTTGAGATAAAGCAAAATATATGAGGATTCATGTTCAAATGATTCCCCTGTGCAAGATTCAGCTCTATCAAATCCAAATAGCTGCCTTTATAAGAATCAGGCATCTAATAAAACCCAAGAAACCTTTCAGTGATTTGTATCACATCATCCTGCCAAGAAACATGACAGGCTTATTATCTGAACACATCTGGGGTGGAATTACAAATGAGAATTTTGCAGGGAAACCGGTTGGGAACATTTTGGTCTTAATTGAAGAATGAGTCCATGTAGCATTAATTGGAACTTGTGTGAGTGTGTCCTGTTCTGAGAAGCACTGGGGAGGGAGAGACAGTGGGAAGAGGGAGGGCGAAAAGACTGCTCCCGTTCCAGCACCTTCACCACCTCCTGCCACGAACACACACAGCAGCGTCTGTAAAAGCCACGGACTCTTGCTGTGCCACCACAGTAGCTCTGTCTGGAGGGACCTACCTAATTCTACCCCAGGTAGACAGTAAGGACAAGGATTTTGAGGTAAACCTGTAATGAAAAGTGAGCAGCAAACCTATTAATTGGCTTAAAGAGGAAAAGGCAGTCCGATTAAAAAATGAGGAGAGACTATGTTTCAATATGTTACCTACACATATGTAAGTGCACCCACAACAGGCAGTGCCCTCAGAGGTCAGTCAGAAGAGGGTGTCAGATCCCGTGGAACTGGACTTACAGATGGCTTTTAGCTACCATGTGGGTGTTGGGATTCGACCCTGGTCCTCTGCAAGAGTGGCCAGTCCTCTTGACCACTGAGCCATCTCTCCAGCCCTGAGGGAATGTAAATTTTGAGCACAAGATTTAAAAACCACCTTGAAGTTAACTAGATTTAATCTACTCATCTACTTGACTCTAGTGGATCAAAGGATCTTGATCTTAGGGCTGGGGTGGAACTGGTCAGTAAAGTGCTTGCCTTACAAACGTGAGGAGCTAAAGTTGGTCCCCACAGCCCATTTTAATTGAAAAGGAAAAATAAATAAATGAAATAAAAGCCGGGTGTGGTGTCATGTGTGTGCAAGCCCAAGGCTGGGGAAGCACAGACAGGCAGATCTCTGGGGCTCTCCAGCCAGCCTTGCTCACATAGAGCTCCAGGCCAATGAGAGAGCCTGTCTGTCTCCAAAAAAAAAAAGGTGGATGGTTGATGCAATTTCCCTTTTCTCTTTTTCTGCACACACACACACACACACACACACACACACACAAACGTGTACATAAACACGCACGCATTTAAATTTTTTTCTTTTTTTCTTTCTTTCTTTTTTTTTTTTTGGTCTTTTTGAAACAGGGTCTCCCTGTAGCCCCAGCTGTCCTGGAACTCACCATGTAGACCAGGCTGGCCTTGAACTCACAGAGATCCGCCTGCCTCTGCCTCCTGAGTGTTGGGATTAAAGGCGTGTGCTACCACGCCTGGCCCTAAATTTTTTCTTTTAGGAATCTGGATCTTGAAATGAAGACAGGATATTGAACAGGAAGAGAGGAATTTGAAAATGTCTAAGATGATCAAGTGATATTTCTAGGGCATTGGGTGGGATTTGTGAAGTGATTATGATCATTTTTGCATAGAGTCCTGCAGTTAAACTGCCATTAAGTCAAGTGCCTATAAGTGTCTGTACAGAGTGGAGAAATGGCTCAGTAGTGAATATGGCATAAACTGACTCTAACTCCAGGTACTGAATAGGAGCTTCCTAGAATCCCCTACCAGGCAGCCTGGTCATGCTTTATAAATGTGCCCTACCTTAGGAGTACGAGACCCAATCTAGTCCGGAAGCCAGATTTGTGAAACAGCTGGACCAGTGTGAAATGATCCTTCAGGCATCAGAGTATGAAGACTTGGAGAGTAAGCCAGGGAGGCTGCAAGACTTCTACGATTCCACAGCAGGTACTCAGTGCTGTTTTCAATAGTAATAATCGGTTATAGTTTGGCCTAATCTTAGGGGACTAATAGTATGTTAGTGAACCCCCACAATGCTTGCCTTTTCTGACCCTTTCAAGTGGAGCATCTGGAAAGAAGATGATAGCTTCTCTGGTGAGAGTTCTGTGACATCTTGGGAATACTGCCACCTTGGAGTCAGTACTATGATCACATTCTGCCTCTGCCACCTACCTGCTGTGTGCCTCTGGGAAATCTCTTGGCCTTTCAGAGCTGGTGGCCTTATCAGGAAAAAGGGAATCAGAATTCCTTTTTCTAAGTCCAAAGTTGATGTTTTGAAAAGCAGATAGTACCAGTGAAAGGGCCCCATCTGTAAGTATTTTAGAAGGTGATGTAAGATTGAGTAGAAACGGTGATTTAAAACAGGTCCTCTCCACCCCCGCCCCCCAACCCCGCACACACACACAGCCCAAGTTACCTTCATCATTATAGAACCCCTGAAATGCAGCCCTGGGATCAGGGTGCTTGTGTTTGAATCCTGGTTATGCTATGTAACAACTATTTAAACCTCCATTAAACCACTTAAGCTGAGTCTTCCTTTTGTTTTCTTTTAAAAACATTTTTAAATTTTATTATTATTTTTTATGTGTATAAGTCCTGCCTGTAAGTACTACACTATATGCATGCAGTACCTGCAGGGGCCCAGAAGAGAGTATTGGATTCCTTAGAGTTAAGAATAGATGTTGGTGCCATATGGGTGCTGGGAACTGAACCCTGGTCCTCTGCAGTAGCAGCCAGTGCTCTTTACTTCTGAGCCATCTCGCTAGGACATTTCCTTTTCTTTATAATGGAGATAATTAAGCCTCATGTGGTGGCACATGCCTGAAATCCTAACACTCAGGAGGTAGAGGCGGGAGGATTGTGAGTTTGAGGACAGGCTCAGCTACATAAAAAGACTTTTTTTTTTTTTTTTTTTTTTTTTTTCCTGTCTTTAGCCCCAGCTCTCCTGGAACTCACTATGTAGACCAGGCTGGCCTTGAACTTACAGAGATCTGCCTGCCTCTGCCTCCGGAGTGCTGAGATTAAAGGCGTGCACCACCACGCCCAGCTAAGAAGACTTTTAAAAACCAAGGACTGGGAATGTAGCTCAGTAGAGCACTTGCCTGGCCTGTGTAAGACTCCAGATTCAATCAACCAGTATAAACAGGACAGTAATAGGACCTGTATTATAGAGTTGTGTCTGGATGAAGTAGGTTAATTTGTGTGATTTGCTTAGAACAGCCCTTGACACTGTTAGCTATCTTTCCTTTGATAGTTTCCAAAGCAAAGGCCCAAACACTGTATTAAAGATGGCTGTTCATATTGTTCCTTTCCCTTTCCTGGGAGACCTCTAGTGTGTATTCTGTCTCCATCTCAGAGATCTCTGAGTGCAAGGCCTTTCTCTGACCGGGATCCTTGTGTGGCCTCACAGTGGAAAGCCTTGGCTCACCAGGTTCCAATATATTTACATTCAAATGAAGTTGATGCAATTTTCCTTTTCTCTTTTTCCAGCTCCATTTCCTCTGCTCTAGACACAGCTCTCGTTTCTTCATACTGAACTGTCACTCCAATCTCTTTTGTAGATACAGACATCATCTCTTTTTGGGGGACGGGAAATCAAGCCTGAGGCCTTATGCATGTTAAGCAAACCTCTACCTGAGCTACACCCCAGCCTGATGTGTTTATTTTAAAAACTCTTACAGACTCTTCTTTCTAAAACAAAACCCTGACATAGTTGAATGACATGAAAAGCCTGGGACCTGAGTCTACCCATGTATGTCTCTGGTCTCCTTTCCTAATCCTCCCTGTGAAAATTGATTGTTCTCTATTTGCTTAGTCTGTGCTTGATCTAGAACTTGCCTCGTAGTCAGTCTACCTACCTGTGCCTTTCTGGTTTTCTCCCTTTGTTGGTGGACTGCTTTTACTCTAATAAAATACCCAAGATAATCAACCTATACTGAAGAAGGGTCATTTGGCTCGTAGTTCTGGAGGTTTAAGTTGTGATTGATTGATAGGTCTCATTGCTTTGGGCCTGTGGTAGCACATCATGAAGGCTGATGTGCTGGAGTAAATGGTGCATGGCCGGAACTGAAAAACACAGAGATGAGCCCCACTTTCTCCTTTAGGGCCCCACCTCTTAAAAGTCTACCCTTTCTTTGTGTATTGTCTGTCAGAGTTGCTGTGTGGAATATCTACTGTCTGCCTCTTTACCATCATGGTTTGCTGGCCTATGTTGTAAGCAACCACTGGGGTCCAAGTAGCATATTTCACCAGTAATTTAAAATGTAGATCATATTTATGGCACTCTTTGCATTTTACAGTTATCTTCTATTGTAATAGTCACAGTAGAAAAATAGAAAGGGGGCTGGAGAGATGGCTCAGTGGTTAGGAGCACTGACTGCTCTTGAGAGGACCCAGGTTCATTTCCCAGCACCCACCTAGAGGCTAACAACTGTCCGTAACTCCAGTTCCAGGGGACACGTGCATTATTCTTGTGGCCTTTGCAGGAATTGCACGGTACAGGAGCACTTACACACATTAAGTTTTTAAAAAGAAAAATAGAAAGGGAAATATGAGCAGAATCAAGAAATACAGAGCAGAAGGGTTGTCTAGTTTGAATCCCACATTTTGCTGAGGAAGAAATTTACACTTAGAAAGATGGTGACGTGCCCACTGCACTGTGACTTTGGTACACTGCTTCTATTAAAGTTAGTAAATACAAGTAATAAAAGTGTTCTAAGAAATGGCTTCTCATTATCTTAATAACCAGTGCTTAAGAAAAAGTGTCATTAAAGAATCACCAAGATATATGTAGGCTTTGACTGTTACAACTTAAAAAATTGTTTTACATTTATTTATTTGGTGGGTTGGAGGGGCATGCCACAGTGCAAGTGTGGAGGTTGAAGGACAACTTGGAGGGGTTGGTTCTCTCTTCTACCATGTGGGGGTGCCAGGAATCAAACTTGGGTTGTCAGGCTTGGCAGCAAGTTCCTTTACCCACTGAGCCATCTCACTGGCCCCTATTACAACAGTTGTGAGGGCTACCCAAGGCTTTAGCTTTAGTTTTCCTTCTAATTCACATCATAGCTTTGCACGCTCTTTCTCTCTCTTTGCTTTCTGAACCTTTGTGTTTGGGGAACCACAGAATAGATGACAACAAGAGGGTTGGAGATGAGCCTTGAGAAGTAGCTTTTGGGCCAAGGTTCCTAGGGCCTTGTGGGTCAGTGTATGACTCTGACTTGTTAGCTAGCCACCTGTACACTAGCCATCTATACTGACCTGGGAGCTTGGTTGCTACAGAGCAGCAAGAGGGGCTTTTGTGTTCCTCTTTACTTCCGGTTTTCCTGCTTGCCTTTTCACATGTAGGTACTGCATCCCCTCGATTCATTTCAGTTTCTGGAAGGAGCAGGACGATCTCGGCCCTGTAGGCTCTCACAACTGAGCTTCTCTTGTAGCTCTTGGGAGAGGCCTTCAGCGCTGCCTGGTGAGGTTTCCTCTAGCTCTGCTTAATGTATGGTTCTTGGCTGATTCTCACCCTTGCACTCAGTGACACCTGGGCTGATAGATAACGTGGTCTTCTTTACCCCTTTTCAGGACCCTAGACCTCCTGCTTTGAGGTGTGGCACACACAGAAAAAGAGTCCCTGATATGTTGTGGGGTCAAGCTGAGGGAATGGATATCTTCTTTTGTCAATATGGAAATGTCTTTTTTTTTTTTTTTTTCAGGAAAATTCAGTCACCCTGAGATAGTCCAGCTTGTTTCTGAACTTGAGGCCGAGAGAAATGCAAGCATAGCCTCAGCCTTCAGCAAGCCGGGCTCCTGAGCACTGCGCTGCTGCTCTCCTATAGTTTTGTTTTACTTCTCTGTTTCATGCCATTGTTCTGGTGATTTCCCCAGATATATGTCTATTTTCTATTGTCTAGACTTGAGCAAGAAATGTGATGTGATTCAAGCACCAAAATAAGCCACAGAACAGGAAATGCTTGTGAACACTCTACAGATGAAGACTTAATGGATGCATAAAGACTGGAGAGGGGAATGTCTTTTTTTATGAACTAACAAATATTAAACACCTTAAACTTTGATTTTTATATTGGAGGTCTTAAATTATCATATTTGGGTTTAATAACACATATCCTTGAAGAGAAGATTCACTGAAAGTTAGAAATTTTATTCGTAATTACTTTTAAGAACAGAGTCTTCTCAGACATAATAGTAAGTCCAGAAAACATGCTAGTAATGCATATTCTCCCCAGGTGAAATGACCCTTAGCAGATGATCACTTTTTAAAAAATATTTATTATTTATTATTTTTATTTTATGTGTGTGAGTGTTTTACCTATATCTATGTAAGTGCACCATGTCATGTTATACAAAGTCCACAGAGGCCAAAAAAGGCTTCAGTTCCACTGGAACTGGAGAGTTACAGATGGTTGTATAGCTGCCACGTGGGTGCTAAGAATCGAGCTCTGGAAGAACAGCACGTGTTCTTAATCACTGAGCCGTCTCTCCAGCCCATGATGACTTTCTTGAGTCTGGTTTTTGTTGTTGTTTGAGACAAGCTTTCACTTGTCTGGTCCAAGCTGGTCCTCAAACTCAAGATCCTCCTGTTTTTCCAACTGCTGGCATTATCAGTGTGTGACTGCATGCCCAGCTTGAGCCAGATTTGAATTTCCCTGGGCCTTGCCTCAGGCCCTGGTCATAGATTTCCAAGCCTGCTAGCAGGTCTGTCCTTCCTGATCCTTTCTTAATTGAGGCATAACATTTCAGGTGCCATGGTTCTTCCTCTTTGTGTCTTTTTCTACATGATTTACAGATCTAGAGGCCTTGGTTTTAGAAATAGTTACCAAGTGATAATAGAGTATTGCTAGAGTAACTCAGCCTCAGGTTGTATAACACTGTCATGTCTCCCCTTTATTTCTCTTTTGTGGAGTAAGTAATCCACTGTGCAGACCTTTAGTAATAGCCTACCATCAAATAGTCTAGAAAGACTAGCCATCCATGCAGGCCTGTGTGGTACTTCAGTCTGGAGCTGTCAGACCTCTCTTTCATTGGAATGGCAATTTCCATTGGAAGAAGGCCTTTGAGCCTGGTGTGGTAAAAATTCTAGGCATTGTTTCTTTGGAAAGTTTGCGGTAGCCATGGATAGTCAGTCTGCAGAAAGTGAGATGCATGATCTCTGTAGAAGCAACACACGTGTACACGCATTTGTTGTATTGAAAAGGTAAAAAGCAGAAATCATTATTTTAAAAGATTTAATTAGTAGGAAAACAACTATCAACATTATAGAGCTTTTTCTCTTGTCTTAACAACATATATGAAATAACCCACTCTTTATAACCAGAAGGCTTTTCTCTGGCGTTGGAGTTTGATTTTCAGTGTTTTGCCTGCTACAGCTTTTCATAAATAGTTAACACAGTTCGTGGGGGCTTTGAAGCCTCTACTGACTCAGACTTAATGCAGTCGCTTAATCATTATCCCAGTTCATCACTTTTCTACCAAAGGGGATTCACAATGAGTTACAAACAAAATTATTTCTGAGGCACTATGTTTCTAAAAAAGAAAAATAATTAATGATTCTGTGAATAAAACTTTAATAAAAACAGAGAAGAGAGTTGTTAACTTTATTGACTGTCTGCAAATATATGAGCATTATCACTTAAAACATTCCCTTTGTCCTTGGAGGATTCTTGCTGCTTGTCTGGAATTGGTCTTCTGAATAACAAATCCTGTAATTACTATGCAGAGTAAATCATTATTCTTGGGTTAAATTCAACAACAAAAAAATAATTTCTAGCTACCTCTTTCCCCTGTGACTTGCCAGTTTACCAGCTGTGACATAGTTCACCATGCCTTTGTGTTTGAAAAATGTCAGTTCATCTCACAGCCTTGTAGGAGTGAAATGTGCCTTGGGGCGTGTGACTGCCAAAGTACATCATGAAGAGGATCCTCTGGACTCAGCCTCTTTATGTACATAATCTTGCTGTCTTCATATTTAAAAGTGAGGAGCAAGGGTTTTTATGGGAAAGTTGCTGCTGTGGGTGGATATGGAGGGTGTGTCCAGGTTCAAGTTCTGGTAGGCTGGGCTGGATATAGTACGTGTGGCCAGATTCAAGTAGTGGGAGTCTAGGTTGGATATGGAATGCGCATCCAGGTTCAAGTAGTAGAAACTTGGTCCTCAGTGTTGTGGTGAGACCTTTAGAGCTGGGAATTAGTGTGCGGTAACTGTTGTCAGGGTGTCCTAGTTTGCTTTCTACTGCTTTGATAAGCACCATGAACAAACCCAACTTGAAAAGAAAAGGGTTTATTTTATCTTACATCTCCTAGGTCACAGTTTATCACCGAGGGGAGTCAGGGCAGGAACCTGGAGGCAGGAATTAAAGCCCAGGCCATGGAGGTATGCTGCTTACCGACTTGCTTCTCTGGCCTGTGCTCAGCCTGCTTTCTTATACAACACAGGACCACCTGCCCAGAGGTGGCACCACACGAATGGGCTGAGCCCTCCCTCATTACCCAGCAATCAAGAAAATGCCCCACAGACATGGTCACAGCCCAATCCAATGGAGGAAATTCCTTAATTGAGGTCCCTTCTACTCAGGTGTGTCAAGTTGACAACTGATGCTGTCCAGCACAGCTGACCCCCTGTCAACTTGACACACAACACATCACTACTAAACATGCCTTATCCCCAAGATCTCATGTTAATATCAATATTATATAATAAAACATAGTGCAACCTGAAAAGTCCCACAGTCTTTAAAAAATTATAACACTGTAAGTCTTCTAATTGTGGGCTGCTATAAAATCTGAAATAATTTAAAAATACTCATTTCAAGAAGGAAGAGCTGGGTACACTTAAGTAAAACCAAAGTCCTTCAGAATAGCTCAGTGTTGTTGCACATCTGAGATTCATTCATGATCTTTTGGGCTCCAGAGGGCTTGGGCAGCTCTTCTCTGGCTCTGCTATCCACAGCACACACAGCTAGCCTCATAGGTTCAAGCCAGCTCCACTTCACACCTGCCACTGCCCTTGGTGGTCATCCCTTGGTCCTGAGATCTCCAATATGCTGAAGTCTATACTGAAACTGAGGCTACACCCTCACCAGTGGGGTCTCCTGACCACTCCAGGTGCAAAGCTTCAGATTCTCTCCGTGACCCCTTCAACCGTGGGAGTCTTCACTGCAGCTGAGGCCACACCTTCATAATGGCCTTTCCTGGCCTCTCATAGTGCCAAGCCTCAGCTCCTCTCCAGGACCCCTTCATGCCTTCCAAACCAGTTTCATGTAGGAGACTTACACATTACCAAATCCTCTTTCCAGCTTGAGATGGAGCCTCAGACCCCCTCTGGACCACAGCTTCAGTGTGCAGATCCTGAGGAAATACTTCCCAGAAGATTTCGCCTCATTGATGCTGGTCTCTTCTTAATCACAGCTGATTTTTCAACCCCAGCTAACCAGCACCAATTGTCCCAGTAAAGCAAAGGTTTCATTTTAGTGGTGTTGGTCTCTTGTTACTCATAGCTGATTTTTTTTTAACTTTTTATTTTATGCGTATGCATGTATTGCCTGCATGTAGGACAGTGCAATTCTTGTGGAGGACAGAAGAGGCTGTTGGATCCCTTGGAATTGGAGTTACGAACAGTTGTTAGCTGCCATGTGAGTGCTGGGGTTCGAACCCGGGTCTTCTGCAAGAACAGTAAGTGTTCTTAAACATTGAGCCATCTCTCCAGCCCCTCACAGCTGATTTTTTAGGCCCATCTGACCAGAAACCACAGATTATTCAAAATAACACACACACAGCCCTGATAGTCTTCAGTTCCTTTGAAACTTCATAAGCCAGGCCACCATCACCTGCATTTCTCCACGCTCTCACATAACAGCTCACTGAGCTTCAAGTAATTTTCCAGTCCAAAGCTCCAAAAACTTTTACAATCCTCCCAGACAAATATGGATAGGTCCATCACAGCAGTACCCTACTTCTTGATACCAAATTTTTTGTCCTAGTTTGCTTTCTATTGCTGTGATAAATGGCCAGGACCAAAACCAACTTGGGAGGAGAGGGTTATTTTTATCTTACATCTCCCAGGTCATAGTGCATCACCAAGGGAACTCAAGGCAGGAACCCAGAGGCAGGAGTGAAGCACAGGCCATAGAAGAACACTGCTTACTGGCTTGCTTCTCTGGCCTGTGCTCAACCTGCTTTCTTATGCAATACAGGACCACCTGCCCAGAGAAGGCACTATCCACAGTGGACTGGGCCCTCCCACATCACCCAACAATCAAGAAAATGCCCTACAGACATGGCCACAGTCCAGTCCATTGGAGGAAATTCCTCGGTTGAGGTTACCTCTTCCCCATGTGTCAAGTAGACAACTGAAGCTATCTAGTACATGGGGACATTGCTCTCAAGGAGGGTTAATGCTGGTGTCTTGGAGTGCATTCTCTTGAGAGGAATTTACTATGAAAAAGCCTGGCCCTTGAATTTCTCTGACTTGTTGGCTCACCACAGTATTTCTTCTACATATGGTTCTGTCATGGCTGCGAGACCATCACCAGAACTGGGCAGATGTTCTTGAATCTCCAAAATTGGGACTTAAATAAACCTCTTTTTCTTATAAAGTATCCAGCCTCAGATATTTTATTTTTATCAACAACAGAAACCAGAGTAAGGCACTCATGATTAGTTTTGGTTTGCCTTGGTAAAAACAAAACCATCTATGGTTTGAATTAAAAGTAGTTATGAGGGCCAGTGAGATGGCTCAGTGAGTAAGGTCTCTGCTGCCAAGCCTGAGAACCTGAGTTTAACTCCTGGGACCCACATGATAGACTGAGAGAACAGACTCAAGCAAATTGTCCTTTGACCTCCATGTGAACAACATAGTATGTATATACAAACATACACACACAAAAAAAAATGTAAAAAATTTTTAAGTAATAGCATAATTTTAACTTTCTAAAAAAAGAATTTTAACAATCTTAGAGAATATAAAAGGTAAGACTTTTTCACATATTATTTATTTGAACACCAGGTTTGAAGAAGTTGCTTCACAATTTTATATCGTCACCTTTTAACTCCAACACTTCTATTAGACAGCCTTCTGTCACTATATTGACTTATAAAGAGGAAAGATTAATTTCAGCCAGTGGTTTTGGAGTCCATGATTGATTGGCCCCATTGCTTTGGGACTGTGTCCAGGCAGCAACATACGGCAGAAATGCATGGTGGAGCAAAATCATTCCTGTCATGAGCAGGGGGGTGAAGGTGAATAGGAAGGGCCATGAGCCTCACATTCCCCTTTAAGGGCATGCCAACAGTGACAGGATCTCCCACTAGGTTTTACCTTCTGAAGGTTCTACCAGCTTGCAGCACTACCACAGGGACAGATTTAACACATTAAAATTGAGCTCAGGATCCCCCTAGCCTAGGGAATAGTGCTTGTATCAATTACTTTTCAGTTGCTATGATAAAAACACCCTGACCAAGGCAGCTTACAAAAGGAAGAGTTGATTTGGCTTATGATTCCAGAAAGTTGATAAAGGGGAATGGCAGGAGGTGGCTGGAGCAGAAACTGAGCATGCAGATCTTCAAGCAGTGACAGGAAACAGAGAGCCTAAATAGAAGCAGGTAAGGCTGTATACTCTCAAAACCTGCGCCCAGTGATGTGCTCTCTCCAACATGAACACACCTCCTAAAGGTTCCATAACCCATCCCAAACTGCCACCAACTGGGACCAAGTGTTCAAATACTTGCTACCTACCTACGGGGGACACCACAGTGCTGCCCATAGTAGGCTGGGTCTTCCAAATCAATTTTAACTTGAAAAAATAGTCCCCCACATGCAGACAGGCTAACTCATTGTAGACAATCCCTCATTGAGATTTCCCAGGTGACTCTAAGTTGTGCCAAATTGACAAAGCTAACCATCACAAGGGTGGTGATGTTGAAGTTTGCAGCCTTCATCTTTTTTATTTTTTTGGTCTTTTTTTTTGAGACAGGGTCTCCCCCAGCTGTCCTGGAACTTACTATGTAGACCAGGCTGGCCTTGAACTCACAGAGATCTGCCTGTCTCTGCCTCCCGAGTGCTGGGATTAAAGGTGTGCCTGTAGCCTTCATCTTATAGTGAAGTTCAAAAAGCTTCATGTTGGTGGACAATTGTGGGACAATAAACAAAGATGTCAGAGCTGCACTGATACCCAGTTTTGACCTCACATTGGCCACTGTGGATGGGATGGTGTGGAAACATGGCAGCCATAATAAAACAGGCAGTTCTATTCTCCAGAGTTAAAAAGCAAGCTTCTAAGAAAATGTGTGACAGAGTAAAGTGCAGGTTGCTGACATGCCCTACCGTAGTCATATTCTTAGTAGGTGTGAGTAGTAAGATAAAGTTGCATTACACATTTACAAATATTTTCCATCACAGCAACAGTATTTTGAAAAGTGGTAAATAGCTGAGTGTAGAAGCAGGACTGACTGCTAGCCCAACGCCACGGCAAGGCTCTGCCTCAGAAACATAATATGAATAATAAGTGGTAAAGTTGAAATTATAGAATGGCTTGTTTCTTTTAAAAGCCAGTTCATTTTATAACCACAATTCACATTACAATCTGTGGTGGATGAAGGGTGAGGAGATGGTTCACTGCATAAAAGGGCTTGCCGTACAAGCATGAGGACCTGAGTTCAAGTCCCTAGAACTCATATAAAAGCGAGGTTCATAGTGGGAAGGTCTGTAATCCCAGCAGTCCTGTGGGGAGATGGGAGGCAGACACAGGGCAATCCCCAGAAGCCCAGCGAGCTTGGAATTCACAGGAGAAAAACAACAGAGATCCTGTCTCAACTAAGTGGAAAGTGCTCAAGATTGTGTACTCATACGTACATAACACACAGACACACACAATTTCTGGTGACTGAATACAGTGTGTTTGTTGAGGTAGCCTTTTCTATAAGTAGTGTTGACTTGAAATTATTTTGATTAATTACCGTCTGTCCATGGTGTGCAAATATTCATTAGTGCTAGTGAAACACTTTACTACAAGCTGAGCACAGCTGGTTATCAGTGGGAAGCTCAACAGGCATTCAGATTAGGATGCAAAGCCAGGGAGAAACAGGCCACTCCTGCCTGATAAGGCTGAGACCAAACCTGAGCACCCCACCTCAAATCACCATGACAGCCCACCTACAAATGGCTGCTCTGATTCTTCCATTTGGAGAGCTGTGCCTTACAAACGTGACAGTGTGCAAGGCTACTCATACCATGGAATTGATCACTCTCAGATCAGGAGAAATAATAAAAAGCCTTCAGAGGTGTTGGAAATGTCAAAAGAGAAGTGTTTTTGTTTTGTTTTGAAAAGGGGGGACTCATATATCCCTGGCTGACCTCACTTTCACCATGTAGCCACAGATGACCTTGAACTCCCTATCAGTACTGGGATGAATATATATATATATATAAACAAAATTGATGAAATTAGAATTTTGATCAATGTTATAAAACAAATATCTACCATGTATTAGAAACTTTAATGTATTAGTTCTCCTGAATGGTTTTCTATCCAACTTTATACTGTTTTAAGATTGTAAGGCTGAGACAACTGTGTATAGAAGTCAGTTGGCGAAGGTTTGTTTATAGTACCATATACTGTTTTATCTGATACGATTTAGTGTGCTGAATGTGGTTTGTTTGTTTGTTTCCCAGCACCCACATGGCAGCTAACAACTGTCCATAACTCCAGTTCCAGGGGGATCTGACAGCCTCTTCTGTTCTCCAAAGGCATTACATGACACGGGTGCACTTACCTACATGCAGGCAATACACACATACACATAAAAATAATAAAATACTTTTTTAAAAAGGAGGTAAAGAGTTCAAAAAAGTGACTGGAAAGAGATTGGGGGCAGAAAAACTGTGCAGTTTATGCTATGGTTAGGGAGTTGGCACTGCCTGCATGCCAACTAGACAGAGTTGGTTTCCTGCCAGAGGATGAGTTAAACCTGTATCAGTCCACTGTGATCAACCATACAGCCCCAAGAGTTCCATCTGCTGAGGTGTCAGACCTCAGCAGATCATGTGGCCCTCAACCAGCTTCATTTTCAATTATATGTATGGACCGAAAAAATTGTCATGCTCCATTAATTTGAACAGAAATGTTCAGATTAGCTTCATTTCACTATGTCACGTATATAGAGATATAGATACAGTATATTTCTATTTATGTTTTTTGTTTATTGTTTTGTCAAGATCTTGTTATTTAGCCTGGCCTTGAACTCCCCATTCTCTTACCTTAGTTTCTGGATCACTGAGATGATAAGCATGTGCCAACACAGCTGGCTTATGTGTATGTTATTAGTTTGAGAGAAGATTTCATGTAGCCCAGACTGGCCTTGAACCCACTATGTGGTTGAAGATGACCTAGAACTTCTTATTTTCCTGCTTCCTCCTCCCGATTTCTGGAATTACAAGTGTGGACCACAACACCATGTTTGTGCAGTACTGGGGATCCGACTCAGCACTCTGTGCATCCTAGACAAGCACTCTGCCAACTGAGTTTTATCTCAGTGCATTGTGTGGGTTTTTTAACTATGAATTTTTTTAGTTAGTAAGTCTCTTCAGTGTGCATTTCACAAATATGCCTTGGGTTATATCGCTGCTACCAAACAACAAGTAGGTTTCCATTGAGAAGAAAAGAGAAACATGCAATGTAAAAGGTCAAAGTGGCTGCAGAAAGTCAGCTGCATTTTTATACATGCGAACAAAGTATAAACTGAAAAGTGTTCTAAGCCCAGCCTGTCCCATTTTCTAGTGATTCTTTCTTCCAGTATCCCTTATCTGACTCTTCTAGGCAGACTTGAGAGAATTTTAGAGTTGGAGATTGCCTAGCATCCTTGGGTAGCTAAGGTGATTATTATCTTCATAAGTTCTGTCTATTCTTTTCATTAAGTTAGATGTTGGTTTAAAATTGCACTTGGAGAATTGTATCTACCAACTTTAAGTCATCAGCAGCTCTGAAGAACTAAAGAAATAAGGAATCCAGTCATTAAGTGAATTATTTTAATTACTCAAATAAACATACATAATTGATGTAGGTGAGCGATCACAAGGGGTTTGATGAAATTTGCAGGGAGTTGTCATCCTGCTGTTGGAGACAGTCCTAAAGAGCTCCTGTTGACTCGGCCTTCAGGGACATGCACATTGCTATGGAGGCTAAGCAAAAACCAAAGCTAAGAATGAAGGTACCTGTTTGGGAAATATACATTGAGTTACACAGACAAGAGTTACAACCAACTGTGGGCCTGCTCCAGTTTGGCCATTTAAAAAGAGGACAATCTGAATGCTGCAGCGTGGTCATGTGGTCCATCCTCTACACAAATACAAATAGAGAGGCCATTTGATAACAATATCAAAACTTCAGTTCTTCAGCGGGATCTTGGTCTTCATATCTGGAGAAAGGCAGGCAGAGATGGGTTGGACATCGGCCACAGGCTGGCTGCACCTAGCACTGTGGCTCCTCACCCTTGGTCTGCCGGGGGCCTCCCAAGGCGCTCTGGGACCTGGCCTGGGCTGTGGAGTTGAGGACCTCCTCAAAACTGCCTCCACTGTGGTTCGCCCCACCTACTTTCGTCTGAAACAAGCAGGCAGACAAAAATTCAGTTAGTTATTTAGTAACATTTTGTAATTTTTTATAAGAATGTCAAACGTTTGATAACTTTTAAATTCAGAAATAAAACATATTTAAATAAATAAATAAATTCAGAAATAACTTTTTCTTCAGAGGCACATAAAGTTAAGTGGAGAAGTTAGTTTTCTCTAGAGGTGTTCCAGAATGTCATTCATAATGGTTCTAGGATAGTATTACAAACTTTAATTTCCCACAAGTTTAGCGTGATTCCCTTTATCTCTTCTACAGGTGAGAGTCTAATCCTTGTAGGAACATAATCCAATTTGTAGATGTGCAACATCTGCCCTATTCACCCAGATAACTGACTCAATCAACATGGAACTGGATTTTAGATTAGTTCTCCCAGTTTTACAAATGTATAGACATCCTTATGTGACTTAAACTTAGGTTTTCTATTTGAGGCCTAGTAGGGGAGTAGGACGAGCCTAACTTCTGAAAAATGTTTGTGTGGGTACATGTGTATGCGCAGATGTGCATGTACATGTATGTGGATACATATGGAGGCCAGAGGACAACCTCAGCTCAGCTATCCTTCCTCATGTGCCATCCATTTCTTCTTTTTTTTTTTGAGACAGGATTTCTCAATGGCTTGGAACGTAGGCCAGAGAGCTGCAGGGACTGCCCCACTGTTCAAATTGTGTGTGGCACCACACCTTGCTTTTTTTTTTTTTTTACATGATTGTTAGGATTAAACTGGTCATTGTGCTTGCAAGACCAGAAGCACTTTACCTACTTAGGGACTTCCTTAGCCCCTTGGGTTGTTTGGGCTTTTTGTTTGTTGTTTGTTTGTTTGTTTGTTTGTTTTGGAAGAATCTTGCTATGTAGCCCAGGATGGCCTTGAAGTCAATATTTTTCCAGCCTCAACCTCCAGAGTAGTGTCACCACACCTGGCCTGAAAACTGTCTCTTGACAAGGAAGAGTAACTCAATGGATCCAGATTTCTGACCTGTGCTTTGAGAGCTTGAGACAGATCAAGTCCTGAGCACTAGGAATTTCACATCTCTCTAGGCAAGTGAAAAAAATCCCTTAAAATGCTGTAAGGGAGATCTCTCTTGTGTCCTTGTAATTGACTAAATAGAAACAAAAAGAAGTCAAGTAACATTTTAAAAATATGCTTAAATATTTTGAATGATTCTTCATTAAAAACTCTTCAAATGAATATTTAATAATGCAAAATATTTAATAAAAGCCTGAGTAGTCACATTGGTCTTCCCTTAACCATCTACAGTGTGTAAAAATACCAAGAAAAAAAGGAGTTACGAATAGATAATGCTGTTATCGCTGTTTGGTGACCCACTGTTACCAAAATGATGTAGGTACGTACTCAACATGGAAAGGTATGTATCTACTTGGCCTGACCTTTAAGAACTTTACCAGGGTTTAAAAGTAGTTCATTCGTTCAAAATATCTTCAACTGCCATCAAGTCCTTTTGAACTTTAAATTCAGTTACTAAATTGACATTGCTTAGATCAGAAACACCCTCCTCCCTTTTTATTATACCCTACCCTGGCCTGTAACTCTCTATAGCTGAAGCTGAACTCCTGATCCTCCTGCCATAGCTTCCAAAGAGTAAATATTTTAGCCTTGGGACCATATAATCTTTTAAAAAATATTTTATTTATTATTTTTATTTTAAGCATATGAATGTATTGCCTGCATGTATGTGAGTGCATCCATGTCGTGCAATGCTGCAGAGGTCAGATTCCCCTGGAACTGGAGTTAAGGATGGTTCACAGCCACCATGTGGGTGCTGGGAATCAAACCCAGATCCTCTGCAAGAGCAATCAGTGCTATTTTATGTGTATGAGTGTATTGCCTACATGTATGTAAGTGCACTTGTCTCTTTCAATGTCAGAGGAGGTCAGAAGAGGGTGTCAGATTCCCTGGAACTGGAGCTATGGACAGTTGTTAGCTGCCATGTGGGTGCTGGGAGTTCAACTTGGTCCTCTGCAAGAGCAGCCAGTGCTCTTAACTGCTGAGCATCTCTCCAGCCTGGGACCACATAATCTTGATGATATATAAATACATAAATCAGCTTTTGTAGAAAATGATCAGTCTTAGATCATACTATGTAAGTAAACAGCATGGTTTGATGAGGTATGCACAATAGAATTTGAATTTCATGTAATTTACTTTTCACACATGACAAAATATTCTTTTGTAATTTTCAACCATTAAGATGTAAAGCCACATTTAGCTTATATATAATCCAAAAGTAGGTGACCAGCTGGTTCAATGTTCTTAATTTATGGACTTCTGCACAAAGCTTCAATTGCTACATTTTCTTCTCTTAGCGCTGAGAAGAGGCAGGGTAGACAAGAACACATTCAGCTGTGTAATTTTTCACTATGTTTGTTTATTTCCTGAGAGAAACAAGTAAGTTTAATATAGTGTAATCTACTGTGTTAGCTGTTCCAAATCCTTTAGGATTTTTTTTTAAATTCACATTCTCTAATAATAGAAATCACACAGTATTATATAAAGTGAATTCTAATTATTAATGTTTTCTTTTAAACTTTGTTGCTTCTAGTTTTCTATTTTCTCAAATTCAAACAGTAAAAAGGAGATTTTTTAAAAGAAAGTAGTTTGGCAAACAAGTAGAATAGAGAGATTTCCTAACCACGTGTGTTTACTGTGTACGCACTGTGTGCGACTTTGGGCTGCAGACAGCTTAAGAAAAGACACAAACAATAAACCTCTTCTACCCTTCTCTCATCCAAGGATCTGTCACTTTGTGCGCCCAAATTACAATTGTTCTTTGCAGAAAATTTCATCTTAACTGCTGACTTAGGCTTCCTAATCTCTATAATAAAATAGCTGACTGAGAAGACAACAAAACAGCTAGCGGTATAATCTAATCTCTTTGTTTTCTAAAGGTTTTGATTCAGACTATGTAATGTATTCATCAAAAAGCAGGTGCACTAAAAATATGGCCTGCTTGATATGGAGGAAGAGTGGGCAGCAGGGATGCCAGTGTTTGTGATAAAGCAGAACATGGCTAGTGATACCAAATGTGCTTTTAGGAGCTGGTTCTGCATCTGCCTGTTTTGGGGGGATGAAATAACAAGCATACTACTTGGCTGTACAGGTGACATGATTATGAGGAACTGGAAAGTTTCTCATGGAATATTATGCTCTTTATTGAATTGAACATAAAAGAAAATGCCCTGCTTTGGTACGATGCCCTATGGGCTGTGTCGGATTGCACGAGGAGATGGCATGAGGGGGCCTCACTTCATAAGAGAAGTTTTTTTCTTCTCATAGATCATAAATGTAATCATGAATCCCTGACACGGCTTTAAAAACCAAGCTTAATGCAGGATATATAAGAAGAAGTGCAAGACAGAGGTCTACAGGGACTTCCACTCATCCTTCCTGAATCTCAATCTATTTTCTCAAGAGAAAACAGCCTCACAACCCACAGGTGGAGAACGACACAGAAGCTTTGGCGTTTTAGGACATGAAAGTAAACCACAGCAGGTAAAGCATAGGAAAAGGAGCTTAATAATCTATTGTTTAGTCTGGGCAGCAGGGATTGAATGAGAAATTTGTAACTGTTGAAGAAGTAGGAGGCTTTATGCAAAGCATAATTAACAAATTCTCCATTGCTTGGGTGAGCAGAAAAAGAGGATTAGACTGTGACTGTGAGGGAACATGAGTCTTGTCAAACTCATGGACAATCCAGCAAGCACAGAATCTGCTTTCAGGAGGTCCTGACGGCACATCCGATGAGCTGTGCCTGTCTGATGGAGGAGGTTGGCGGTGTGCCTTCCATCCCTGTGAGAGAATAGTGAGAGGCTGAGATTGTGTATCAAACACAGGCTTACCAGTTGCCTAAAAGCAAATGAAAATAGGTTGTTCTTTATTCTTCTTTGGCTTCTCCGTATCTCCTTCTTCTAAAGAAACCTAAGAAGTACAACTTCTCCTTTGTCAGAACTTATCTAACAAGCAGCAGAATCTGTACTTCTGAGGTGATGTGAGGCTGAAATCCATGGGTTGAAAAAATGGCTCAAGAGTTTTGAGCCTTTCGTTTTGATATCAGATGTTCTAGAAAGAGACATGTCCACAACACTGCATGTTCTTCCTTAAAACAATCCCCTACAGGGTGATTTAATGGCTGCTACTGATCCTTGAATACCCCAGAAGAGAAGAGGCTGACAGTTACTGAAATCTCACAATGAGACACTGCCAGGGAGTGAAACCGATGAAGGTGTGGTAAGCACTGAGTGATAATTTTATTCTTGAGCCTTCCACACCCGATCGCAGGCCTGTTAACATAGACCATGGATCAGACTAAGAAAGACTTTCATGTCCAAATCATCGGGAGCACCTGGGACAGTAGTTAGGAATAATGTACACCCTGGTGGACACTCCTAGGTAGCACCAGTAAGAATGGCATGGTGAGGGTATGGAGGCAACTGAATCATCATTATTCCAATCTAGTTAAAGATCCCTAGTAATAGGCAAATACAGGAATGGACTGTATTCAGGATACAGATTATATCAAGATGTAATTACATCACTTCAGGTGGCAGCTTCTAAAAGAATACTCTTAATAACAGATTTTCAATGAGTTTTCCTAATTTACAATAATGCCTTTAAACTCAAGACTTATTTTGCTTTTGATCATTTCCTTTCCTCTGTTAACTAACATTTATGCTTAAACACTGAAGTTTTTATTTTTTTTAATTTTATTTATTATTCTTATTTTATGTGTATGCGTGTATTGCCTGCATGTAGGTAAGTGAACCCGTGTCATGCAATGCCCGCAGAGGTCAGAGAGGCTGTCAGATCCCCTGGAGTTATGGACAGTTGTTAGCTACCATGTGGGTGCTGGGATTCAAACCTGGGTCTTCTGCAAGAACAATCAGTGTTCTTAACCACTGAGTCCCAACAGTGAAGTTTTGAATACCTACTGGAATGAGAATAGTTTCCATTGATGCCCATGGATCACATGCATTACTGGAAAATAATGTATTTTGTGACTTTGCTTAATTTTTTCCTCTGTGATCACCATACTGCACTGTGTTCAGTATGTGAAATTAGTAAATAAGTCCAGAGGGCTGATGGTACTGGATGGCATTATAACACATCATAGGCCAAACCAGAAAAGCTGTGAGGTGTTATAGAATCTTCATTCACATTTAAAT
>NW_008339519.1:326336-335797 GCF_000622305.1 Nannospalax galili
CTATCCATAATCCTCTCACATACCTACTTTTTTGAGGGATAGCATTAAGAAATGCAGTGGTGAGCAAAAACCCAATTCACTTTTGTGAAAAATCATTTCTGGCTGCTTTATAGAAGGAACTCTAGGGATGCAGAAACACTATTCACTACTGAGTTTATCCATAGATTTGTAAAGGAAGAAAAGGGCTGTCCTCATGCATATCTGCTTTCTTAGCTACACGGAATGCTGATGGCTCTGCCTTGTCTTCAGGGCACTAAACTCTCCTGATGAAATGGACCCAATCACACAAAAATCACTTAATCTGTACCTTGAGGCTTGTGACAGTTGTCTCAACCCTCTCCTCAAATGATTTGAAAGTAGGAGAATTCCTAAAATAAAAAAAGAAAGGTCAGCTCCAAGACCTAGCGTCTTAGCAACCATGCTGTTTGATTTTCTGTTCTCGTTTGTCGGCATCACTTCTGCAGCAGAGCTGGCTGTCAGCTTGCCGCCTACACCAACCATGTTCTAAAGGGTGTTTCATTTCTGCTAGAGGAAGTCCCAAAACCATAACCTGACACAACTCTTTCTAAGTAAAATGGTCACATACTTGACTGCACAGTGTGTGGCAATGAGCCAATTATAAAAATTCCAGACTGCATCAAAAATCATTTCCAGTGAGTCAATGGAGTGATAGCTTCAATTGTCATTTGCTAATTAATTGTTTCTACCACAACAGCCCTCTTCCTAACTCAGATTTTTGTTTGTTCTAAGAAGCAGTAGAGTATCTGTCTGGATGCCATGTATGAATTTTCTACTTGGAATTTTAAAGTTGTTAATTTCAGCAAATATGTGAAAGACAGAAATAGGCCAAGGGGTAAAAAGGTTCATGACTTTTCTCTTTTCTGTGCCTTAAAAAGTAATAATACTGACAGATTCCATGATGTGGTGTATCTAAGGTTAATGTGCTCATGACTTTAGTGACTCCATCACCTGTTTACCGCCCGCGTGTTAACCACTGTATTATTTTTCCTTCCAAAAAGGCCATTCCCTTTCTCTTAGCAGATGGCACCTCTGAAGCTTATTGGCATTTTATTTGTGACTCAAACATTGTGCTGCAACCTCTACCCACCACCTTGTTGCTTTAAAGGCAGATACTTCATTTTGACTCCCTCTAGATTTGGCCACATGGAATTATAATGAATTATTACTGCATTAAACGTGAGCAAATCCAACTAAAGAAATAGAAACTGAACTAAAGAATGTACCTTAAATTTTGTAACCATGTCACATTTCATAATGATTGCCATTATTTTCAAGTCAAATAATTCAATTAAATTTATCACATTTGATAAATCACTTGTTATTCTCTTGAGTAGAGAAAACAATAAAATGAGAAGAATGGCCAGGGAATCTTTATAAGGGGGGTGTGGTTATAAAATGTGGGTTTTACTGTCTGGTGTAGGTGACCCAGGGCTCTAGGATTATCAAGAGGCAACTGATATACAGAACACACTCTCAAAAGTCTTTAGCTTTGTTGGGGATTGCCCCCTGAGACTTTGACAGTCCACATGAATAGGACTGCATGCTCATTTAGGCTGCAACATGGACAACAGTGTGTTCAGAAGATGCAGGAGATTCAGGCGTGGCTTATACCTTCTGTGTCACTCAAACATTAGTCAAGATCCTATGACTAATCATACATAATACCTCTGTTTCATGATAAAATTAGTGAAATTCCATTTGAGTGACTCAAAATAAGAGACTGGCACTTCATTTCCTCTTCAAGTTTTATTTGGCCAAGGCTGCCCACATGATATCCATCAGTTATGCAGACCTCTGCTGGGCAAGTGGAAATGGTTCATGGGTATATGTTATATTAGTAAAATCAATTTTCAGAAACTGTTACTTTCAGGAAGTTTGTGAGATTGCATTTGACCTGTAGGCCATTAGACGGATTCCTGATTCACAGAGAGAAGCCATGTTAGCTTTGGCCATGTTTTGTTTAGATACCCAGTTTAAACTTGATTAGTTAAGAAGCTCGGGGTCTTTTTTGCACTACTCAGTTTGGGTGTACTTATGGAAGGGGGAAGCGATTCATTTGAAGATGAACTAAACTATCTTATTCCCACCAAGTAAAGAAAACCAAACGTTGTGGTTCACTCTCCCAAATAACCCTAGTGCAGAAAAGACTTCATTAGACATGAAAGAATACACATTCCTCTAATTAAATTGTACTGCAATACATGCTGGAGAATAGGGAGGGATTGTTTACTCAAACTTAATTGTATCATGCACAACTATACAATTTAGTATTGCAAATGACTGTGGGAAGAATTTGGTTTTGGTGGTCTCAAGCCATTTAAAGTAACAGAATTCCCTGTACAATGGATCCAAACCACAATGTATACTACAAAGCAGAGAAGAAGCATAGTTGTGACTGAAGTGTGGGAAAGTCCCAGAGGCTTAATGTCACATGTCTCGTTCCACACTGACAGCAGCCCAAGCTGCTGGAGAGCTCCCGGGAGCACCTTGGAAAGAACAGCAAATCTGGTTTTAGCGCCTTACTTTAAATACAATGCAGCTGATTTCAATGAAATAGGTTGGCTGTGGCTGAAACACTGATCCTCCAACAGAACTCAGCTGTAGCCTGACTCTTCCCACTCCCGTATGAACACACACCCCTCTAGACTCTATCACTATCAGTGATTTTTCTCATATTGTATCAGTAAACCATGTAACCTTGAACCAGGGAATGCTATCCTCACAGGTGTTCATCCAGCCAGGATTGTGATGACACTTCACTGTTCCGTAGACTTTCACCTTAATATCTACCCCAAAATCCTAATGGTATCTTTCACAGGCATGTTGCCCAATTAATCTCCTATTTTCTTTCTTTCTTAATCTCCCAGTTTGCATTTAGCTCTGCTGAAGTAGCAAGTGTATTTCTATTCTTGCAAATGTCTTTGGAATGTTCCAGGTCCTGTGTTAATGCTTCAAACAGGTTACTTGTTTGGGCCCTCATAACATCCATGCAAGGTAGGTCTATTCCTCATAATATGGATAAGGAAACGGAGATTGAGATAGGTAAAGTCGCCTGCCTCTGGTCATACAGGAAAGGCTGGATTTAAGGCTGTGTGTCTGGTTAAAAGCCCACATGCAGTGCCAGTGTTCACCTCCTCTCCTGAAGGCAGTCAGAAGGAAGCACAAGGCAGTTATGTTCATTCACATAAAGGGGACCAGAGAGGAACACAAGTAAAAATAAAGCAATGCATCATATATACTGAATTAATAGTATGTAAATATTTGACACACATTACCTCATGGCAGGCATACTTATGGAGTGGCGAATGGAGTACCTTCAGGGCAAAGGCAGTTTAAAGGGAGGGGGAAAAAAAGAAGACAGCACAATTTAAGTTTGTGAAAAACTCTGGCTTTGCAGTTCTAAAACAGCAATTTCCAATACCTCAAATATTCCCTGCCCACCCAACCTAGATGATATTTGTTTTCCTTGGGCATAACGGGCCATAGTCAGCTTCTAAGGGGGCATGAAAGACAAATAGGTGATTTATTCCTGGGGCCCTTCAGGAAACTCGGACAGTGTGATATTCTCCAGTCCAACACCCACTTCCAACCCTGGTCTTTACTTCCTTCTCACATTGGTGTGTGTGTGCATGTGTGTGTGTGTTTGTGTGTGTGTTTGTGTATGTGTATGTGTATGTGTGTGTGTATGTGTGTGTGTGTGTAAAGAGCACTACCCAGGAAGGAGAGCCAATCAGGTAGAAGCTAATGGTTCCATTGTACAGAAACTGTTCAGAGGACTGCACATGATTAGGAAAGGACACTAGGAAGCCCTGCCAGACTAACAGTTCACCCATACCAGCAGGGAAGGAGCGACTTCTCCAGCCATTCTGTGCTAATGGTCAAGAACAACTGGTGCAAATATAAACATTCCCGAGAATTTTCAGAGATGGATCCTCTTAATCCCAGAGTGGTTGACTCATCTCCCCTCTGTTATTGCCTGTTACTTTCTGTTGAGGTCTGGTCAGAAATTGGCTGGGCAGAGGAAGGAAGCAAGCTGGGTTCCATTGTTCTGGGCTGGGGCTTGATCCCCTAGCACATTTTTAACACGGTCCCTGCTTCTTCTTCTCCCTAGAAGCTAATGATTCCTAACAGGATACCTTTATCTGCCAAGGTCATCAGGACAGGCAGCATTTTACTAGAGTATAGAAAGACATTCAAGCAATACTTACGGCCTTCCCCAAAAGCTATTATATAGAAACTGCATTTAAAAGGAATCACTAAAGGAAATTCGGCATTACCAACCATTCATCTCCTTACATATAAACAATCTTAAGGGGAAAAATTAAGTTCATATTAAGATTCCAATGAAAAGAAAGCTTAAGTCAAAGGTTGAAAGCCGCAAACTTCTTAACATAAGTACTTTTCTTCCTACCAACTGCAGAAAGTATGGAAAGTTGAAGATTAGACATCAACACATGAAAGTTAAAGAAATTCAGAGAAACATGACAGAAAATAATTTTCTGTTTCTCAGCTTCACATTGTACAAATTTTATATAAAAACACCCTCTCCCAATTTCCACTGTTTTCTTTTCTCAATTCTAAGGACCATATCAGTGTAGGAAGAAATGATGCTGACAGGAGAGGTTTAGTCCTGAGAGATTGCTCAGCAAATGAACTGGTGGAAATGATTCAGAAATGAGATAAACATCCGGTTCAATAGAGTCCAATGGATTAGGTGCTGTGCAATGGTATCTTCCTGGTCATGTAAACGCTCTAGAAATAGTCTTGTTTTTCTGGTTGTGGCACTACCTGAAGAAAACAGAAAGCTCTGGAAAGCAGGGAGCACAGAGTAAGGAGGGAACTGCAGACCCTCCCACTCAGCCTCACAGCACAGCGCTAGGCTTACCCAATTGAGTGAGACCTGCAGCCAGGCAGCATGAGAGAGAAGAGCAAGCAGAATTAGCATAGAATACAAAGTAATGACCTCATTGTCCATTCTGTCCCCTTGTAAGAGAGCAAAAGAAAAGTTTAACTCCATTCACTATCCTTTAGAGTGTACATTTGGCTAGTCCCCTGCATCTTTGGGGGAAGGATTCCAGGACTCCCGTGGATGTAGAAATCCCAGGATGCTTAAGTCCTTTCATAAAATGGCTTAGCATTTGCATGTTACTTGTATACTTAGATCTCTAAATTATTTGTAATACCCAATATGAGATAAAAGTCATATAGCGTAATAAATGCTATATATCTTAGAGAATATTAGCACAACAAACTGTACGTGTTCAGGACAGATGAATTAAAAGATATTTTCAACCTGTGTTTTATTGGATTCACAGCTATTGAAGCAACATCTGACTATACTGACTTTTTAATGTGTCTTAAAGGTTATTGTTCAAAAATGTTACAACTTTTTGCTTCTAATTGCTTTTCCCATGGCTATATATTAATCTCTAACAAGATTATATAGTTCCTCCAAACATTTGGTCCCCACAGTTTGGACAAACTCACTGAGAAACTGAGAAGATGCCAATATTATTATAAAAACCATTTCAATAGCTTACATTTCCTGAATTTACTTCATAGATGAGATTTTTCATCCACAGGAAACATTTTCGTGAGGCAAATATTACTAATTTTATTTACAGATGGAGAAAAAGACCGAGTAATTCCATGGCTAGCCCAAGGTGACATCACTTAATGTCAGCCAAGTTCAATGGACTATCTTGCTAGGTTCAGGAATTGCAATTTATTTTTTATAAAACATATAAGTCAAGTCTTAACATTAAGTGCTTTTCATTCTATTATTTAAAGGCTCACACTGTAAGTTTTAAATCTTTGAGTGTTAATTTAGAATTATTAAAAGAAAAAAATGTGACATTAATTTGAGCAACATGTCAAGATTTACTAATTTTTCTATTTCAAGGGTATTAACCTGGGGCTATTTTAAAATAATGTATATATTTTACTCATTTTAGCATAATTTAAAATGTAAAATTCTTTACAATACTTGCTGCGTTTGCAGAGAGTTATCCACATATATACAAATGCTGAAAAATGTAGCTTAAGATAAAAATAGAAATAGAGCTCTGAATTTTTTCAGCCCCATAAAAATTTTCAGTACTCTATTTGGATCTCTCTACATAGGCTATATTTTCCAGTATTTTTAGCCACTATTTATTTATTTATTTATTTATTTTCTGTTTGTTTTCTTAGCCCTATTTTGTATTTCCATAATACTTTTCTTTCTATAGTCTCTTGGGTATGGTTATTAAAACAAGTGCTTTATCACTGACTTATAATCCAGCATACAAAAATTAGCCACTTTAAAATGAAACTTTTGTGTCTTTTATATGGAGTTATAATTAATAAACATTCTGGAACTCCTGGGTTATCCACTGTGCTAGAAGAAAGCACGTTAAAACAAAGGAAAGGCAGTGAACACAGCCTGGATATTGTGCCTTGTCCTAAATAAACAGAATGATGCCAACACACCACCAATGTGTGACAGCCTTCATTCTTTGCTATGTAGAGAAACAAGAGGAGCTTTTTAAAAATACAGTGATTTCCTGATCATAGATGCTTCCTGATTTCCTTTGAGTAAGGACCACTGAAATGGCAATGACAGGAGAAAGATTTCAACTACATATATACAGAACAAACTTCATAAACATGGCAAAATATATTTTCTCATATATAACAGGTAGAGGGGACTTTCTTGTATAAGGGGATTATTTACTTTGATAAATGATTTGACACCACTGAAATGACTGCAAATTTTACTTATAATAAAATTAGCAGTAACTAATAATCCAAAAATCACATGCCACCTCAGAAGGCCTTCATTTGCTTTTGAAAATGTGGTATTAGTAAAGCTGAAGATGAAACCATTCACAGATTCATGTATATACCCTAGCTAACTCTATCCATGTGAATGCCTAGATGTTTAGCTGGCTCATGAATACTGGCATTATCCAGCAATTTTTGAAGTAGAAAACTAAACACAAAGATATAAATATTATTTCCAGGTATCAAAGACTCAGACTAGAGACAGTGTAAAAATCCTAAACTGTTGTTATGGGTAAATGTACATATAACTTTTACAAAGAAGAAACTTAAAACTTTCCATGTTAAAAAAAATGAATTTGATTTCTAGAGAGAAAAATGAAATTGATTTCTGAAGAAAGATCTCCTAAGGCATATCATCCAAATTCAAAATAAATTAATAAGTACTTAAGTAATAAAACTTATGATAGTAACAACTACATAAGATAGTTTTCTAATAAGCTGAAAGATAAAAATAGTACAGCATTGTTTTGAGTAAGGGCAAGTTCTTAGCTCACAATCTAGCTTTGTGTCTACCCAGTTCTATGTAAAATAGTGATAATAACTATAATGTGGAAGGTACTTATTAAAAAGTTTTGCTATTGCTATATATTTTGATGACAATCAGGTTATTAAAAATGAAGGTGTTAAAATTATTAATGTATTCACAATATATTGGTAAAGAAAAAAAACTACCAGAAGTATAGACTAGTATCATTTTAAAAGTAAGATTATACTAGATGGCTGTATAAAAAAATGTTCCAGTGAATAATACTTCAACTTACACTTAGAGTAAGTCATGTGATGATTAATTATCATTGTCAACCTCTGTAGATTTTGAATCACTATGAAAGCACATCTCTGGGTATGTCTATAAGGCTGTTTCCAGACAGGCTTAACAGAGGAAGGAAGACCCACCCTAAATCCTTTAGTAGGTGGTTCTCTCCTATGGGCTGGAGGTCCAGGGCAAAGAAAAAGTCCAATGGGTTGGAGGTGCAGGGCTGAGAAAGTACTCAGAATGTGAGCTGAGTACTCGCATTCAACTCTCTGCTTCCTGACTGTGGACACAGTGAGTCCAGCTGCCTCAAACTTCTGCTGGCGTAACTTCTCTGCCATGATGGATGTGCCCTCAAACTGGGAAACAAAATACTCGGCCTTAGGTTGCTTCTGTCACAGCAAGAAGAGTAGCTAATACAACTTGGAAGATTCTTTATGTGCTGTTCTTTTTTGAAATTCCTCCTCATTGCCCTCTGATTTCTGATTTAACTACCAGAAAGGGAGAAGGCCCCCTAAGCTGACCTTCCAATGGAAAATATACCAGCAAGAAATTTTATCTCTGTCACCGATGTCATTTTTACCCATTAAAAAAAGAGACACCTGCCAATAGTCATTGCTCTTTGGCAGAGTTCCTGTGGCCCATTTCCACGTACCTCATATCTCCAAACTTCTTGCTGATGGCCGTGCCCACATTACTGAAAGCTGCAGTTGCCTTCTGCCCTGCGTGGCTGAGGGTCTCATGTGTTTTCTTGTATCTAGAAGTAAAAGGGAGCCATAGTAAGCAATGAGACACAGTAGACAGACAAGAAAAATTAGGGGGGTGTGGGAGGTGAAAGATGCCCCCCACCCTGGAATCTGGTTGAAGTTTCTTGTCAGCTGAGTCAAGATTTCTAACACAACAAACAAAATTTGCTGTGGGGGTTGGCTATATAGAGACAGCATTCCTTTTCTATAATCATATTTTTAAGAAATATTGAAATAGAAGTGAGTCATGCTTAAGGCCTAAGTGCATATGACCTTTGAGTTTAACCTTACTTCTTTCCTAGCTGTAAACCTATACATTTCAGAAAAAGTCTCATAAATAAAATTATGAATTAATGTATTTTATTCAAAATACATTAATGTCTTAACTCACTGTGACCTAGAACACTAAGAATCCCTTCGACTTGTGACCTATGGAATTACCTTATGATCTATTTTAAAGGAAAAAATTTAGAAATCCTTTAAATATGTAACTTCAGAAACAACTCAAATTCTATACATGACTTTTATAAAGACAACTAAGCTTGACACTGTCTTGAGGGGCCCACACCCACAGGTAGGTATGTATTGTCCTTTTCCTAAGCACCTCTCGCTCTCTCTTTTTTTTTTTAACTTTTACAAAAACTTTATTGAGAATTTCATACATGCATATAAGGTGTTTTGATCAAATCCATGCCCACTCCCTCCCCTCCAACATTCCCCCCTTTGAAGAGGTAACCCTAAAATCTTTTAAGGATTAGATACAAGATCCCAAATACTTCTGACATTTTGACATTTTCGGCCTTTGGAACAGAGTGTGTTGCTAACAGGCCCAAGGACATTTTGACTTTTAGCCCAGAAAATGGCTACATTTCTTTGGAGTGTTTTTACCCTAACTGCCTAGCCAATTCTTATCTCCTATTCTTATCATGCCATCCTCTGAAGGGGTTACCCAATTGCCAATAGGGAATAGGGACACAGACTGCTCTGGCTTCTTCCATGCTGAACAGGGACGTAGGGTGAGGCAATTGTAGTACCCCTTCAGTAGGCCTATCTAAAAGACTCCCGAATTGCAAAACTCTTGTCTCTAAGGGGAAAAGAAAGTCCTTGAATCATGAATA
>NW_008339519.1:336001-399861 GCF_000622305.1 Nannospalax galili
GTTATTCAGGTGAGGGTCCAGTGACCCTGCTTGGCACTCCTTTAATGAATGAGCACAACCGTCAACAAGTCCAATTGTGACTATGTTTAGCAATCAGGCTCAATACATCAGTCCCTCCTGCATGAAATAACCTCTCTTTTTTGTAATTTTCACTGGTGCTTAAATCTGTACTAAAATCTGTCTTAATAATCTCCAACTTTGCTTCATAGTGACTCATCCTCAAATTCTTTTCTGTAGTGTAGTCAAGAATCCGGGCTTTACCTGAATAGAGGTCTCTGAAGAACACCTCAGGTTGCAGCATCCATCAGCATGGAGGTGTGTCTCTGGCTCCCACTCCCACTGGGTCTGACAAGCAACACTGTTTTTCTATCATGATCTCCCTAAAACACTCACATTCCTTCTTTACCTTTTCTCTCTGAAAATTCCCTTTCCCAACTAGATGTGGTAACACGTATCTGTAATCCCAGCATTCAAGAGGGGAGAGGCAGGAGGATCACTGAAAATACAAGGCCAGCCTGGTCTACCTGTTGAGTTCTAGGCCTACCAGGGCTATATACGAAGACACTGTCTTATAAAGCCCACTAGAGTCAGGCGTGGTGGTGCACGTCTTTAATCCCAGCACTTGGGAGGCAGAGGCAGGTGGATCTTTGTGAGTTCGAGGCCAGTCTGGTCTACATAGTGAGTTCCAGGACAGCTGGGGCTACAAGGAGACCCTGTCAAAAAAATAAAAATAGTACAAGCAGAGCTAGGCATGTTGACTCACACCTTTAATCCCAACACTTGGGAGGCAGAGATAGGCAGATCTCTGTGAGATCAGGGCCAGCCTGGCCTAAATAGTGAGTTCCTGGCCAGCTGGTACTACAGAGAGACCCTGTCTCAATAAACAAAAAATAAAAAATAGTATTAGCCCATCTTCCAGTTGAAATTAAGAAGCCCTGGTAACCCTGGGTTCCATCTGACTCCCAATGCAAAGAGTGGGTAGGACTGAGGGAGAGTCACCACCCACTTCAGGCAGGGAGGGAACTTGACAGACCCCATCTCCCTGCCTCTCTCCTCTGACACACTGTCTTCACTCAACCACACATGAGCCTGGTTCCCTAAGAAACGGAATGGCAAGGACATTTTCATGTGTTCACAATATAGCTGTGGGCCTTACAGGCTTCTGTGAGCCTCTGTCAATGATCCTGTCCTCAGGAATTTATAAGAGACAGGATGGTGACCCTGTGGAGTTTCCAGAAACTGCTAGCCTACCATTGTATTCTCCTAACACTTTACACTAAGGAAACATATGGATAGCCTCAGCCCATCGAGATGGCACCTCATCATAACATAGTCTCCTGCTTGGCTCTGACTTGTATCCAACAGTACCTCTGCCTTGTAAGAAAGATCAGACGGATCAGCAATGCCATACAGGAGGAGGACCTGGACACACACACACATCTTTCATTCGCAGCAGATCAGAGGCATGGTGGGAATCCAGCTGCACTGGCATTCAGAGTATGGAAGCAGGGCATCCTTGATGCTGCCAAGGGAGGCCCTCCCTAGGAAACTGTCCTGACTGTATCTGGCTACCTTTCAAATAGGAGCCCCAAACAGTCCCCAGGGCACTCACAAGGAAGACTGGCATGGATGTGATCACTGGATGGAGGCACCAGCACTTCCAGAAAAGTAGACTGTAGTCTTTGTGTGCTTCTTATTCCTGGTCAGCCACTGTGCTGTGAGGAAAAGAAAGATCCACCTGCTGCTGTTCCTCCACCTGCTGTCTGTCCTCCACCTGCAGTCTGTCCTCCACTTGCTGCTGGTCCTCCACCTGCTGTCGGTCCTCCACCTGCTGCTGGTCCTCCACCTGCTGTCCGTCCTCCACCTGCTGTCCAACTCATCTTATTGCAGATACACTTGTACATCCATGTTTATTGTTTCTCTTTTCACAATAGCTAAGAGATGGAAGCAACCTAAGTGTCCCTCAACTGAGGAGTGGTTAACAAAAATATGGTATATTTACACAATGGAGTTCTATTCAGCAGTAAAGAAAGATGAAATAATGAAATCTGCAGGTAGGTGGATGGATCTAGAAACTGTTATACTAAGGGAAGTAGCACAGACCCAGAAAAACAAAAAATGTGTGTCCTCTCTCATTTGTGGATCCTAGCACCAAATCCTTATAAGTGAGTGCATATCTTGATGTAACTGCAGCAACCAGGATTATTGAAAGGAATCAGGGAGGTAAAGGGAAAGAAGGAATCTGAAAGAGAAGAACAGTAGGAAACAGGTGTTAATAAGGGAGGTATGGGTTAAAATGGGGTTATTTTAAGGGAAGGGGGGGAGGGTTATACAAGGAACCTTGGGGATAAAGAGAAAGAAGGAGCTCAAGAGAGGTGGGACCATAGGAGAAGGGTATTATTAAACGAGAAATGGGATAAATGGGGGCACTTTAAATGGGGAAACCATGGTGGAAGGGTTAGACAATGTGAGAGATAAATAATGCCTAGCTAGTTTTAAAAAACCAGAGGGAACCATATTAATCGAACAACCTGCTGACAAATTATACATACAACTAGATCAAGGAATATAGTATATGTGTAGTCAAGGTTTATCTGAGAACGTTTGGTCTTCGCCCAAGCTTTATCTACACAGCACATGGTAATTAAAAGTACCAGACTGATGGAACCAGCCTTCTTGGATGTTTAACAGCCATATTTTGAGGCCTACTAAGGGCCTTTGAGGTCAGAGGGACATAAAGGACAGTTTTTGCTCTTTGCCCTCCTAGGTCGACTAAATTTCAGGGGACTATGAACATCTCTCAAAATGTCCTGTAACTGTGGTGAGTCACCTGTCCACTTGATCAAGGAGGCCATGGAGACCCCACAAATGGACCTGAACCAGTGTCCAGTCTACAAAGAAGAGGGTCAACACAGAGGAAACATTTCCTCCATGCTTCCAAGCAAAGCCAGCTTAAATTTTTAAAAAAGTTTTTAAAAAAGAGTAAAAAATAAATTGGTTTATCTGGGCCAACTGTATGGTCTTAAACACCTGAAAGGAAAGTATAACCAAAGATTAAAGGGGCCAATATAATTCTTTAAGAGTCCATGTGTATAGCTAAAGGCTACATAACAAGATACCTTCCTCTGAGTTGTTGTCCAGGGTGGCCCAAGAGACTCTCAGACAGTAATCCAGCATAGAACTGGGAAAATGAACAGCAGACCCCAATCTTATCTAAAGAAATATTGACAACTGATTGCTGCTAGATGAGGAAGAGCTGATCTTCCTAAAACAAGGAACTCCACATAGGCTGACTAGACTCAGCAGATGGACAAGCACTGGGGAACAGCTGGGGGTGCCAACAATGCAGTGGACAGTCACAGGGATGACAGAGTATATGGGCTCCAGTGGGGGGGGTGGGGAGAAATAGGAAGGTGTCACTTGGGATGTGGGTATATAGATGAATAAGATTGTTTCGGATGTTCTGTATGAAATACACACAAAAAATAAATTAAAAAATGAGTTATATTTGAGGAAGAAGCATAAAAATTTGCTTCATATTAATTAGTAGAGGTGAAAAACATGACCATTGAAATCTATGTGATGATTTTATATCCATGCTCAGGTGCCAAGGATTTCAGAAAGTAATCAACTGTGACTAGTAATAATCAGATACATAGAGATTAGAGATGCATGTGCAAACATCTAAGTGTTAGTAGCATTAAAAATGAGTTTTTCAGTATGTAACAGTATATTTTAAAATGAAATGGAGACCTTTTTTAAAGGTTAAAACCTCATTCAATTTTATGTTTTATAGGGGTTATACGAAGTACAATATTGTATAACTAATAATTCAACTGAATGCTATAATGAAATGCTTCTTCTATTCATTTGGTTAATAAATAAATAATTTTTAGAAACTGCGGAATTGGGATTTGGTGCATTGTGGAGGTAAGGGAAAGCATTGTACCTTATGATCATGAAACACGTTCTAGTATTGAAGAGACTATGGACTAGGATTTAGAATTATGCTTATTCTAGGACTCTATTGATACCTTAATTCTGGAATCAAGAAACATTTTTTTCTTATGTAAATGTCTCATGTATAGTGGTGAGGAAACAGAGTGATCCGCGAGATAGGACACCAGCATCACCTTTGGCCTTTGCTTTCATCCTCCACATGCAATCCCTCAAGAATCCCTACTGATTCATCTCAGTTTCACAGTGGCCCTTGAGCTTGTCAATTTCCCCACCACTTCTACCACTCTTTAGTTCATTCTGTCACCATCCCTCACCTGGGCTCTTGAAGCATTTCTTAACTTGTCTTCTCTGTTCTACTTTTCTCTCCCAACAGTGTCTTCTCAACACAGCAGCCAGAAAGAGTCATTAAAACGGTAGACTAAAAACCACCTTTCTCTGTTCAGTAGGGCCAGAGGTTTTGAATCCTTAGCCAAGTGATTGCCAGGCACAAGGAGCAAGGCTCTAGGGGGAAGGCAGGGAAGGGTAGAAAAGGGAGTCTGGAGGCTGAGAGAAGAAAGTCCACCAGGCAGCCCCCAGCAATGACTCAAGTGGCCTGAAAGGTGCTGTGAAGGAAAAGTGAAGGAAAATTCTGTGATAACTGTCATCTTCATGGGAGGCTGAGATCGGCTACTAGAGAATTCCTTCTGATGTTAATCCTTAACTCACAATTAGACTGCATATTGACTCGTACTGTAGCTATTCTATGTCATTTAACATTATGTATTTGAGAAGGCCTTGAATTTTGAGATAAAAGGCCTTTTGAACATTTGTGTGACATTCTCAACTTGATGGCTTAATTTTAAAAATAGCTAGAAGCTCATACTGGAAGCAGTAAGCACCAGCTACATTATTTTAAGCACAATTCTATAGCAAAATAGGAGGTATATATAGGCACAGATCTGTTGACTTTTGTATGGTATTAGGAACATTCATGTACCAGGACATTCATGTACCAGTAGTGAAAAAACTCATCTCTATTTATACATTTGAATTTCAGTGTTGCAGTGCAGCCATTTGGGTAGCTCAATGTAAGATTAAGGATTTCAGGACTCATTTCTGAGAACTTACCTGTAAATCTGTTTTGTTTGGCTTGCTTTGCTTGAGTTTTCTTTTGTGTGTATGGTGCTGGGGATTGAAGTTGGGGTCTGGAGCCCTTATAAATATGAAGGGCCTTAGAACTGAATCCCTTTAAATTAACATGACGAAAGTGAGGCATGCAAGAGTGCTGTGGCTTCATGGTGACAGAATTGGGGCTGGATTCCTGGTGCCCACCTTTCCCCATAATGTATTTTTGCCTTGAAGTGACTGACCCTGAGGTGAGTTGAGTCAGCTTTCTATAGTTCCACTGTTCACATAGACAAATAATAATACTGTATTTCAAGAATCTCAACATGTGTGAAAAACCCTTTCTTGAAAAAATGGTGAACAGTGTCTGAGGAACACCACCCGAGGGTGTCCCCTGGCCTCCACATGCACGTGTGCAAGTAACTATGCACTCAAATGCACACACACAAAATTCTAAGATGTGTGTATTACATTTTTCTACCTCTTCTTTAGGTTTAGCGTTTCTTAAGAACAGTTAGTAGCCATTGCCCCCATACACTTAGAATCAATAATTGAGATAAAGGTATTTCAAGGGGTAGGCAGTGAGAGGCATTATACATGGGAAGTAATTACCAATACCATAGCAACCAAAGACCTATGAGAAATAGGTCATTGGGTTTAAAGTACTTAAAAGCTCCAAGAAACATCAAAGCCTCTTCTCATGCCACTGGCATAAATTTAAACTTAATTTAATATTACTGTGAGTATGGAGTGTGCGTGTGTGTGTGTTTGTGTATGTGCGTGTACCACAGTGTGCATGTGAAGGTGAGAGGACAGCTCTCAGGGGTTGCTTCTCTCCTGCCACCTTGTTGGGGCTGGGTCTCTCTCAGCTCATTCTACTGAGCTGCCTACTCATGGCTAGCTGGCCCATGAGCTTCAAGGTGATCTCTTTGTCTCTGCTCTCATATCTCTGTAGGAGTTGAGATTGCAGACGTGAGCCACCATGTTTGGCTTTTTATGGGTTCTGAATATCAAGCTCAAATCAGCAGGCTTTCCAGTAAGTACTTTTACCCACTGAGCCATCTCACCAACATTATTGGGTCCTATGGAGCAGTGAAACTAGACAGTTATCTATCATCCATCTATTTGTCTCTTTGTCAATTTATGGTGCTGAAGATTGAACCCAGGAATTTACACCAGCTAGGTATACATTCTACATGAATTACAGCTCCAACCACTAGCGGCTCTCCTTTGAAATGGATCATGTACACCATTGGTACCTTACATAACTGGTAAAGCAGGGTAACCTTGTGTTTTATTTAGCTAGTGGTAACAGTATGAAGATATTCTCAGACTGCTGTCAGTGTGTATTTGGTGGCAGAAATCTTGAGTGTACAAGCCTATATGAAGTCTATGCTCTTACCACTGCTTCTGGTCCCACATCCTTTGCACAACTCTTTCAAAACACCTTTCTATTGTGTTGCAATTTTGGTTTAAACTCCCTGTGACCTGCCTATACTTCCTGAGAGTTGGGGTCACGTTTTCTACATAGTTGCTATAGCTCCAGTGCCTGAGTAACTAAAGCCAGTTCCAATTGATGATTGTGTTCAGTTCAATATCTTGACTTGAGTTGCAGGTGCAAAGTCAGGAGTCTCCTGTGTGAAGTTTCTAACTCTAGCAATAGCTGAGACCTTCAGGTGAATGGATGGAAGTACATCCTTGCTGTTCTAAAGCCATTCCAGCAGAGGATAGCTCTATGTGGATGAATGCTTCCTAGTCAGACCCAGATCTGGTCTAGTAAAAGCTTTACAAATGTGTGACTCTGACAGTAACAGTAGCTACTTGTTGAATGCTTCATATGTGTGAACTCACCTAAGACCATTTACTAGATTTTTTTGAATACAGGCAAACTTCTTATTTTTCAATGAACATCAACACGTAATGTAGGCTTTCCTTATCACAAACTGAGCTTGGTGGGAATGTTTAACATTTCACAGCTGGGACAAGTGAGCTTTTTGGCCAGTGCACAGGGAGTCTTATGTAGATTCATTTGAGGATCTTCCTCTCTAAGTCCAATAAAAAGAATTCTCTTGACTTTTCACAGATTCTCTTGGGAGCTCACACAGACTACATGACTTGCAAGTTTGAAAGTCAGTGCCAATAGTCAAAGGAACAGAGTAATAGACGGCTTTGATTTAGGGCATTTTTCTACACACAAGTAGAAGAAAACTGAAACAACTCTGTTTTCACAAGGCATTTCACAGCTGGAATACCTATTCCCTATGATGAAATTTAAAACAGAGCATTCCTTTAATGGTGGCATATTTGGTATTTCACCAAGGACACACATGCATTAAAAAAATAGGTTATTAAAATGTAAACTTACAACTTTTATCTGGGAAAAAGAATCTGCTTCCTGGTTTATGTAATACAATGAAAGTGCACAGGAAGAAGAATGAATTGCATGAGAGACTGGGGATGCACATCTTCTAACAGGAGAGTGTCAATCTGCATTGATACTTTTGAATGCAACAGTAGCTATGAGATGCTCTTCACAAAGAGAAAATATTCGTTCTGACCATGATGGCCTAGAAGACTTTGAAGCCCACCACAAAAAGTAAATAAATCATAAACTGAACTTCAATTTTCTAGCACCACTTAAATGCTACAGGTTAGGCCCATCTCTTCTTTATGTAAGTCTTAGTTATTAAGCTTTTCAAAAAGGTGGAGTGGTTTAAATTCTTTTCTAAAACCTTCTGCCCTCTGCAGGCCTACCGTTTGGTCTGTGGCACAACCTACGGAGGTCTATGAGTCAAGAATTTCATGGGTTCACAAAATAGAACACTGAATAAACAAACAAGGCTTACTAGCTTGAAGTACCCGTCTGCACGCTGCCTCCTTGAAGCTAAAGACAAAAAAAGTCTGGATGTGAACAAAACTGAGAAGAGCAAGAGCAACATATCCCACACACAGATGACCCCTTGACCTGCTTCTGTATTCCTGGACTCGTTCTATAAAGGAGAAAATTTGAGTTCATGATATAATTATTCCTACTCATTGGATCTTATTGCAATTTGAATCCTATTGCAGAGGAAAATATGCCAAAATCTTTCATTAACATACCACAGATTTTCTTTTCATTATAAATCAAACTAAATAGGTCATGATTGCTTAATCAGTATGCAAAGTATCGCCTCTGGGAATCACACACATCTCTCTGACAACTGAAAGCCTTTTCAGTGCTTTGAAATCTAATTCTATCCAGCTAACCTGACCACAGCTCATCGGTCCTTTACATCCACATTTTCATTCTATGAGATGTAGACCTCATGCTGGAATGGGAGTCATGAACACTAACAGCAGGATTTAATTAATTCAGGGGGAAATAAATGTTGTTATTACTCCTTCCAACATTTGATTAAAATCCTCCCCTTTCCCTCAGAGGCCAAGGAAATAGGGTTGGAGGAAGACTTTCTCTTGAAATTATGTGGTTGACAGATTTACATCTCACTAGTAAAGGATTGGCCCTTCTCTACAAAGGAAAGTTCACTTAATTTCTGAAGGTTGGTGAGCCCAACATCATCATCTTATGCTCATGGATGTATTAAATATTCTCTGAGTCTAGCCCTACAGCTTTCAATAATACCCACCCACGGGCTCCCATGGTTACCACGTACCGTCTCTGCCTTTAACTTTCCTTGAGTTGTCCTCTTAGTCTGTAAATTTGCTTGTGGCACAGTTCCTATAACCAAAACAGATCCTTAGATCTTTCCTTTGCATCAATCTTCCTGATAACAGGATGTAACCACTGCAGACCATCACAGCATCTGAAACTATTCTGTGTACATTATTTAACTTATTGAATCCCCACTACCTATCAATTCGTAGTGATATGATCTCATTTCATGTACATAGAAGAAGCCTGGATTTTAATCCAAGCCATCATGTCTCTAGCCCGCGAGATTCACAGCAAAGCTCTGTTTCTGTTGCAATAAACAGAAGTGATCCTGACTAGTCCATGCATGCCTCAGAGGCACCTTTGATTACTCTGCTTCCCTCATCATTCACCTCCAAACCGTCAGGACTTCCTGTCCACTGACCTCCATATCCTGCCTCCTCTGTCCATGACTCTCCCTTACAAGAAATAGTCTCATAAATTATTTTCCGGTTTCCACTTACACTCTTGCAATCTATTATCAAAACTAATGGGAGTAATCCATAAACGTGAGTCAACCTAGGTCACTTCCTAATTCAATTTCTCCAATAGCCATTGGTATAAGATTCTCACTTGCCTGGGCCTCAGAGATTGTACCTCCTCTCAGCACTAACATTCTAGACATTCTTAGAGTTCCTGAAACCTACAAAGCTAATGCATGCCTTGGAATTCTTGTGGCAACTTTTCCTCAGCCTGAAGGCTCTTCCCTAGGTCATTCAAGAAGGGATCTTTCTAGTCCTTCAAGCCTCAGCTTTCGAAGCAGGTTCTGAAACAGTATTCCCTGCCCCAGACTCCATCCCCTCAGCTCCAGCCCTCCCCTCCCAGTCACTCTCTGGCAGATCACCAAAAGCCATTGACCTCAGCACATCCTGGCCTTTTCTCCCTGACCTATTCTCATATGTTTGCTTCGTATTCTTTTCCCTTTCCACATTGAATGAAGAACAGGCACCTTGTCAATCCTTGCTGAATCCTATTATCCCAAGGGTCTAGATTAGCCCTTAGGTAATAAACATCTAATAGCAGACATTCATTAGCTCTGGTTAGATAAATGACTGGTTAGGACTTTTTAATGGCTTTTTATCCCCAGCAGATGAAGGGGAACTCTATTAACTGCCCCTCCTCCAAGTTAAGTGCACTAATTAACTGGATGCTTTTAGAAGCAGAGGCCTTCTCTCCTGCTGGGCCATCCTCAGGAGGTTCCACCTGCCCCTCTGGGTCTAATTGCATTCTGACTCCTCCCTCAGAGCCCTGCTTAAACAAAGGGAGGTGAAATTCCTGTCCCGATTTCTGTTCCCACTGTGCCCTGTATTTTCCTTCATATCACTTTTCACTATCATTTATGAAGAAAAGAAATCACAACTCATCTTTCTGATTAAACTATAAGCTCCATAATCCCAAGAAATAAATCAATACTATTTATCCAACAAGAAGCTTTACACTAAGTAGACTGCCTGACTACACCAATTTGTTATCAAACATGAGAAAACAGAAAGTACATATTCTCTGATGACTAGGCTAGAAGACTTTCTCTCTTTTTTTAACGCATTTTATTTATTATTTTTATTTTATGTGTATGCGCGTATTGCCTGCATGTAGGTAAGTGCACTCGTGTGATGCAATGCCCACAGAGGTCAGAAGAGGCTGTCAGATCCCCTGGAACTGGAGTTACCGATAGTTGTTAACTGCCTTGTGGGTGCTGGGATTCGAACCTGGGTCTTCTGCAAGAACAGCCAGTGCTCTTAACCTCTGAGCCATCTCTCCAGCCCCTAGAAGACTTTCGTAAACGTGCTCTGATTTTGTATTCTAGGGTGCATGTGTCTTTCTCCCCTTCCTGCCCCATCCCAGGTGGGAACACTAGACACACCATGCACAGCTATTCCTTGCTCCCTCCTCTTCAGCCACAGAATTGCTCTGCAGACATTTGGTTGTCTAATTCCTGCAGTGATTAGGCAGGCCAGGTAAAACATCCCTCCTAGTTCCTACACCCAGAAGGAAGTTCAGATCAGTTTGACATGAAGCCCAGAAACCTGAATGAAATACAGAGGCAACCAGATCCTGGGGATTGAAGGGAGTCCAGTTACACATTGTCAAGGCCATTCATTGGGATGGTTCATCTAAGAGTAAAGACAGAAGCTCAAACGATTGACAGACAACCTTATTTAATTTAGGGTCCTATAGTCCCCAGGCCTTTTCTGGAGATGTTTGTATGAAGTCACAGTACTTATTTTAAATTGGTATATATTTACAGATATGTGGTTTCTAATCTCTTTCCAGAGCTGCCATCATCTGAGGGGAGAAAGTTGGCTAACTAGTTTCTGATTGATCACAGGTGATCCCTGACTCCATGCAGACCTACTCAAGGATATATCCTGAGCACATCTAGATGAACCTTGGGTGCACACACCCAGAGAAGCCTGGAAGACAGATACGGCAAGTTGCAAGGGAAGAGAAACAATCTTTGTTCACATGGAAACCAAGGTTCTAGGGAGCCTCAGGCTCCTTTCTGACATAACTTTTCATACAAAGGGCATCTTCACAGTACCAAAAGGTCTTGGGGTAGTTCTTAGTAACTAGCAGGCAAAATTAGTGTTTCACAAATTTGAAATAATTGCTGCCAATCATTGGTACTTCTTCCAGTTACCAGGTAGTCTAAGTCTAGGGGCAAAGAACTGCAAAGAAAAAACTGATTCCCACATAGGTATTAGACACGGGGTACCTTGACATTCTAAAGAGTGAGATTAGGAAAGGCTTTAAAGGCATAACTCAAAGGCTTTAAAAATTCCTGATGGCAGAATTTGAAGCTAAAGTTAAGGCTAGGGACAGAAAGCCCCTCTGATTTCCCTTCAGCCCCTAATACTCAACATACAAAAAGAAGAAAAATCACTTCATATATGTAAAAGTCTTCTTTTTCGGTACAAAACCACCTAACAAGGAAAATATTTTAATCATCAAGAAGAGCCATCATAGTTAAATATCTCACATATTTTAAAAAGGAATCCAATTCGCTTACTTCTACCTTCGCATACAAAATCAGAGCACGGCAAGTCAAAACAGCCTATAGTTCTGAATCCGGCTTTATTTTCTATAAGAGAAAGGACCAGTATAGCCCCAGGGATGAACTTTCATTTTTAATTAGTTTCCAAGACTATATAAAAACTACCAATAATCTTTTTTAAAAATGGAAATATATAGTGATTGTCAAATAGTCTGAGGAAAGAGCCACTTGTCCAAGGGTCTGCTGAAAAGCATGAGCACCCGAGGTCAGATCCCCAGAACCCACCAAAAGTCGAGCACAACAGCATGGGCCTGTAACAGCAATGCTGGAGGTGGGAAGATAGCTGGGTTCACTGACTAGCTGAGTTGATGAGGACCAGTTTCAATGAGAGATTTTTTCTCAAAAGTTGACATGGAAAGCAATCAAGGAAGACATCTGAATTGGACCTTTTCAACCTCTACATGTATCCCAGGCATATGTATACATACCTACACACAAATATGTACATATATCACATACAACACAGAATGGGGGAAGGTAAGAAGAACGATATTTAGCAAATGTTTAGTAATAAGATATATGGGATGTCTTGCCCTCAGGCCAGGCTGCGTGCTGGTTCAGATCAAGAGTGAGCTAAACTCAGGTCCCTTAGGAAAAGAAAGAAACTAAACCAAAGACTTGGATTTTGTTCCAGTTGATCAGCTAATCATTTATGAGGCAATGGATAGAAAATCTGAGGGTCAGTGTGGCTTGGCCATGGGTAAATAAGGGGCACTGGGAATCATACCCAAGGTACATGGGTAGGATGGTCTTTGCAGTGAGCTGTTTCCTGCAACACAGAATGGATGGGGCATGTCTTAGGATTTGCTGTTTCCATGTGCTCAGAATTCAAAATTATCATTGGCTTTTCTACTTCTTTTTAATATCTGGCTACAATCTTCCAAACATTTTCAATTTTCTACTGCCTGCCTGACTCAGCATCACTACACTACAGTCTAGCTGTCTGAATCCCTTCATTGGGACGCCAGCTACCTGCCTCTGGCCCTGTCTTCAGGATATGAAGATCCCTTGTGGCCTCCAGCCCCAAGGCTCAACACAGATCTCAAAGGGTTCCTGAGACAGATCACACAGGAGCTAGACTTCTGGGAGAAGTTGGTGTTTGGAAGTACGGGAAGATGCTCAGACATGCAGATCACTACGTACCTGAGGCAGCAAGCACTAAGCAATGGCCCAGGGAGAAACCCCATAAGCAGTGCTGACCGTCAAAAGACTTTCCTCCCTTGACTGCTTAGAATCATCTGACCTGGTTACTCTTGGGGTTCAGGTCCTGGCTTTATACCCAAATGCAACCTTTATAAAAGTATAACTAATTAGTATAACTAATGCTTTCTTCTTGATTTCATGCATTCCTCTTGTGAAATGCCTGATTCCAGGATCCTAAAACAACTGACCCTTGCCCTTTTTCAAAGATGATTCTACTAGTTTTACACACACACACACGCACACACACACACACAAGCCAACAAGAATTCTTAGGAGACTATTTTGTAGGCTTGATGTCATTCCTTGAAAGTTTATGAGCACTTTTTAGGCATGATTCTAGCACTGAGCCACATCCGCTGCTGTTTATCCCCACTTCTGTGCTGTGCACTGATGAATGATACTCACCTTGAACAGAGACGGAAATTGATGAGGTCCACACTCCCTCAAACAGTGCTGTTAAATAACCCTCCACCCTTGTTCCCAGAAATACCCAAATGGCAAAACTGCCCTGCTTTAGTGCCAGCTAAGGATGCCTGAATTCCAAGGAGTCACTCTTCAAGTAGACTAACCAAAGGTGTTTGAATGTAAGAGGGCTACCAGAGTGACAGCTAGACAACCTAACCTCTAACTTCATTAAAATCCTATCCATATGCCGTGAACACTTTGGCCCTATGTCAACTGACAATTACCAAGGTGAAAGGACCCAAACTCAGAAGTGAAAAGAGGCAGTGCCTGATTTACTGAGACGTCTCTGCCCATTCCCAGAAGACATGAATGCGCCCCTCCCTTTATTATTAACCTTATCTCTTCTACTTGATATCTATAATCTCGGGAACCCCAAGGCTTGAGAAGGGGGTTTACAAGTTTATCTCTTGCATCTATTTTGGGCAAGAAAAAATTTTCCTTTACAAATCAATTGTATTTTAGGAAGCTCTTTTATAGAGTGCAACATATTTAATAATCACTCATATTTCTTTACTTTGCTCCTAAAAATATTTTCTCCTTAGCTACAAGCAGCAAATCAACTTTGTAGGAAAAACAAAACTGTCAGAAGATGGTGAGCTAGCAGACAGGCTGGCGGCCGTCCGTGTACTCACGCCGTTGTGGTCTGCATGTCGTGCCAGCTTCTGCTGAAGTTCTGCTTCAGCTCATTCATCAGGTTCATGCCGAGTTTTTGTTTGATTTCAACCAGATGTCTTTCTTTTGCTGACAAAACTTGTCGTAATGTTGTAATTTCGTCTTCTAGCTACAGGTAAAAAAAAAAAAAAATGGTGAGGTGAAATGTCAGAGCGAACGAAAAGTACATCTCCAAAGGGCAGTGGTACCCCAGCACAGCGCCTGAATCCTGCTAAGAGACTCGTGCTGCCCATTTGCAAAACTTTCTGTACAGATGATAACCCACTCTGAAACTGGACACAGGATGCTTAGGTTCCAAAAGTACTCAGTTTCCCTTCTAAATAATTCAGAAAGCCAACCAAAATATAAATAAGAAAATAAAAACACTTGTAAACCTACTAGGAAATAGAGATTCACTATATGTATTGCCCTGTGTAAGTGCTTAAATCTCTTGCACTTTTTCTTTACCAAGCCAAGGGAAAGAATCCTTCGAACTCCTTTAGTACCCCATATGCACAGAGATAATAAAAGTCTGCCAGTTTCCTGGATTTCTTATTTTAAAAAGGAGCTATGTCTCATTCATATTCAAAGTGTCACTGTACTTCCAACCACAACATGTGCTTTGCCTCTGAGCTGCTCCCTCAGATGTGACTCTTCAAAACAATCACTCACAGGACTCAGAAGTACCAAATGAAAATATCTTAAATAGCACAGCAGGAGGGAGCAATAGCTTGGAGTTTTTGATGTCAGGGAACTGTTGGTAGTTTAACATCATCTGTTTCTTTACCTTCATGGAGCATCTTTTTATGTTCTTGGAATCCCTTCCAAAATGGAAACTGAATTACACATTTCATAAGCATGCATAATCAGTAGAACCCCATCTTTTCTTTTTAAAAAAATATTTTATTTTTTTATTGTGGTTGTATGAATGTTTTGCCTGCATGTATATAAGTGCACCACAGACATGCAGTCCCATGGAGGCCAAAAAAGAGCATCAGATTGATTGGTACTGGAGTTATAGACAGTTGACAGCTGCCATGTGGGTGCTGGGAACTGAACCTGGGTTTCTGCAAGAGCAACAAGTGCCTTTAACCACTGAGCCAGGTCTATAGCCCTGAACCTTGCTTTTTCTTAATGAACAAGAGTCTTCCATATGCATGCATAGGCTGACAGAGGCTAAAGGACCACCTGGCTGACATATGCCTTAGTCCCTCTGTTACATGAGAACCCACTGTTATTTTAAAATCAAAATTCTCTAGTCTTTATTGTCATGTCATCTTCCCCCTTTTCATCTGTATCAATGTGTCTTCCTGAATTTCATCTGCTGCCTAATATGGCTGCATTTCTTGTTCTTTTACTACACACACACACACACACACACACACACACACACACACACAGAGAGAGAGAGCTTTAGTTTCACATCACTTTTTATTCTTGGTTCAATAGACTTTTTCTCTTTCCTTTCATTTTGAGTGACTCAAATTACTGGGAGTCTGGTTTTTTCTGTGTGTGTGTGTTGCAGCAGGGGATGAAGGTTACATAGGGTACTGCTGTACTTTCTACTGTGTGCTAAAAATGATTAGAAAAGTTTTAACCTGAAGAAATAAATTACTGATGTAGGGAAGAAGAAAAGGGCTTACATATCTTAATATTTTCAACTCCATACTCATGGAACCTCATAAACATATTAGAGATTGTATGAAGCAGTGAGTTACTTATGAGTTAGAAGAAAGAGGAGAATGTAAAAAAGATGTGGAGGGCTGGAACCTCAGCACGCTGCTGATAGAAAGGCTTAGACACTGTAGAAAACTGTCTAATGCTTTTTCAAAGCTAAACGTTGAACTATGGTTTGGCCTAGCAGTTTCACTCCTACATATGCACCCAAGAAACTGAGAATACACAGCAAACTATTCATTACCAAGAGGAAGAGCCCAAACGTTCCTTAAAGGATGAATACATAAACTATAGTCTATACATAAAATAGGATATGGCTCAGTCATAACAAGAAATGAGCTACTGATACATGCTACAGCATGGATGAACCTTGAAAACATCAGACTTAAGTAAAAGAATCCAGACACCAAAGGCCACTTGGTATATGATTCACACAAATGAAATACTTGTAATTGGTAAAATCCACAGAGACAGAGTGCAGACTGGTGGTTGCCAGGTACTAGGGGAGGGGTGATATAAGAGAACGGCTTAATGTACACGTTTGGAAAAAGGCTGATGTAATGGTTATACAGTACCATGTGTTTGTTGACTATGTTGATTAAAATTAAACTTATCTAGGTAAAGTGCAAAAAAGTAAGGTGATTAAGTTAAATCAACTAAGAATTAACATTAATATAAAATTTATGTTGTAAAAGTAAAATTTCATTTTTCTATTTTACCTGCTAGATTACATGAAGTAACACAAAGTCAAAAGAAATGTTTTGATAATCTGTTGATCAGCAGTATGATGTTCAGTGTTTAGTGTTATTATGTATACTGCCTCAAGGCTTGCCTCTTTTGGTTGAGAGCCATGGAGAGCCAAGATTGAAATGCAGGTACTCCACACAGCTGGTCAGTTACTCATACTAACTCACAGTAATGCTGACACATTACTGCTCACAGTGATGCAAGTCCCACCTAAGCCGAAGCCAGATAAAATCCCAGCATAGATGTGGGGAAGCAGGTAAGAAACCCCAACCCTACCTGAGGAAGTATTGGCAACTGATGGCTGCTGAGAGGGGGAGAGTCAGTTTCATTCAAGGGTAAGAGTTTAGCTTGAACAGGCTCTACTGAATGAACCCACACAGAAAGGCATTTGGAGACACAAACTTGAATCTATAGGCATATATATATATATATATATATATGAGTATATATATAAAAGTATATATCTATATATGCACACACACATATATACATATGCATGAAATTGGGTGGGGGCAGTAAGAGGGTGCAGATAGGGGAGGATATATAAATATATCATAAAATACATTGAATGAAATTTGCAAAAATTCAATTAAAAAAAGAGTCAAAAAATGCAGGTACTCTCCATGGGAGGCTCAGCATGATAAGACAGTAAGACTTACTGCTTGTGAACCCGAATATAAGGAAGGAACTGAGAGAGAAAGGCCTGGGGCCAAGCCAACCTTTTGCAAGCCTAAGACAAAGTAGTCTGAGGGCACTGTGTGTCTTGGAGAAGCTCCCACCACATGAACACGAAGCCAAAGGAGAGGTGGAGGGAACTTGAAAATCAGCTTTTTCTATTTAATAATGTACTCTGATTTTTTTCCACTCCTATTAATACCTATTTTTTTCTTGAGTCATTTTATCTAGCGACATTGGCAGTATTGGATTGTTATATAATCACAAATTGCCAGTACTGATGCCAAAATTCCCATCTTTCCAAAGCCATACATATTATAGAGTGTTGTGCATTCAATGAAGCTTGGTGAATTAAAAAGGAAGTGGGATCAGAGTAACTCAGAATTATTAAGTTTATTTTAAGAAAGATAATTTGATATTTAAAGATCTTATACAGCTGGTAATGAGACAGAGCAAACATCTGAACTGAAATAGCATGCTGTGGTATACTGATAAGTCCCAAAAATATACATATTCCACTTTCGGTATTTACAAATATAGATTTTTTATTATGATGTAAATTAGCTCAAGCTAATTATAAGTATTCATCAGACACCTATGCACACACCACTGTGCCAGGACAGAGATGACACTGATCTCCCATCCCAGGAATCTTAAGAACCCACATATGGGACAGCCAGAGTAAAAAGCCATAGATCAAATTGTGTTCAAAAGACATCTTTGGGTTTTTGATACTATTATTTTATATCTCACCAAAAGGACAAGGCTTCCTGTTGCTAGCACTTGATAAGCACACAAAAACGTGCTGGCTGTGTGGGTGAAGGGACTCGGAAGACTGTTTAAGAACATCCTCATCAGGACATTAACAGCAAAGCACACGGTGGACCGGTGGGTTGACAGAAGGCAATGGGAGGACATAAGGGAATTAAGAAGAGAAGTGAACCAGAGATCGAATACTTGACACATCCCAGGTTGCTGTTGGCTAACAGTCCTCAGGCACAGGGGTCTTGCTTTGCCTCGTGCTCACATTTTGCCTGATGCAAAGGCAGGTGTCCAATAAACTGGTCTCTGAGGAGCCTTTAAAAGTTTTTAAATTATTTACTTATTTATTTATGAAGGGAGTGCACACATACCACAGTATACATGTGGAGATCAGAAGACAACTTGTGGGAGTCAATTCTCTCCTTCCACTGTGTGGTGGAGAGACTGCTGAGAGGGGTCTCTGTGTGTCCTTGTGTAACTGGATCCTAGCATTGGAACTAAAACCCAAATGCATCTGTGATGTAATGGGACCTACTGTGCACCTGTATTCATGGGCATGATTCAATTAAGAAAGAGGTGGATAAGCTGATTTAGGAAAAAAACAAGCACAAGGCAGACATGGCTTCATGGTGAGGGAGAAGAGGAAACGGGGAGAGGAAGAACTATAAAGGCAGGAAGAACTTGTTTGGCTTTTCATGGGCTCTGGGACAGACAAGTCAATTAGTCTACATCAATTATAGAACACAGCTTTTGGACACTGAAGTCCACACAAACAGGTTGTAAAACAGTTTGGGGTCATGAGATCATAAAGACTACCCATAAGGGCCACCTTTGGTCTTTACTCTGGCTGTGTGACCAATCAGTGACCACACACAGACCAGTCAATCAGTGACCACACACAGAACAACTAAAGAGCCAGGCTATTTGATTTGAGACACTCTACTGAAATCATTTCTGGTTGTATCAGAGGAGCAAGGTGGTATACTATTTTAAAATGAAATTATTTTAAAGGCAAACATACTGTCTTAGTTTGTTTCTCCATTGCTGTGACAAAATACTCTGACCACTACCAACTTGGGGAGGAAAGGGTTTATTTAGCTTACATATCCCGGGTCACCGTTCATCTGAGAGCCCAAGGTAGGAACTCCGTGCAGGAACCTGGAGGCAGGAGCTGGAGTACAGGCCATGGAGGAATGCTACTTACTGGCTTGCTCTCTGGGCCCCTGCTCAGCCTGCTTTCTTATGCAACACAGGCCCACCTGCGAAGGGGTGGCACCACCCACAGTGGGCTGGGCCCTCCCACATCACTCATCAAGAAGATGCCCCTCAGAAATGGCCACAGGCCAGTCCAATAGAGGCAATTCCCCAATTGAGGCTCCCTCAACCCAGGTGTGTCAAGTTGAAGCTAAAGCTATCCAGCACACATACAAACCCAAATATTAACTTGTTTGATCAAAGAAAAATCAATACAAGAAGCACTGAAGTAGAATTCAGCAGGGGTTACCAGGGGCTAGGGGAAGGAGGGGAATGAGAGATTGGTCAAAGGATACAAAATTACAGTTAGATAGAATGAATGAGTCCTGATTTTCCATTGCACAATAGGATGTCAATATTGTATTACATATTTCAAAAGAAGAGACTGAATGCTCTTATTACAAAGAAAAGGTAGATATTGAGATAATGGATAAGTGATTCACCCTGAGTTAACTACCACATACTACTTACATGTATGCATACATCACACTGTGTCCCGTAAATATGTATAATTATCACGTGTCAGTAAAAATGAAATAAAAACTTATTGTATAATGTAGTGGGGTATATCTATAAATCTACAGCTCAGGAGGTTGAGGCAGGAAGGTTGTTAGCTTCAGGTCAGTGTATGTTATATAACAAGACCCTGCTTTAAAAAAATTACATAACAATTTAAGATAAAATAAGACTTAAAACAATTCTATTGCAATTATTTTAGGGTGTGCTTTGCTTCCATTGGGAACAGGCCTTTTCTGTCCTGTGAAGAGGATGTGGAGGGAATGCTGGCCACTGCTATCCCGTCCTGCTGCTTCCATCTGCTCTAGGAAGCCTTTTCCAGCCCTCTCCATGAAAGAGAAGCTCAAAAGCAGTGCATCCATTGGTCAGCAAAGGGCTTGGCAAAGATTGCTACTCAGGATGAGATTTGGACCTTTCTCCCTCTAGAACAGGTCCATTCAGCAGCTGTACAAGACCTAATTAAGATCAAATTAATTCTAACTTCCCTCCCCACCCTAAGAGCTTTATGCTTCTGCAAAAGAGCAGTCGGTTGCTTTCATAATTGACATTTTCATTAAAATAATAAGAATTTTGAAGAATTTCCCTTAAAAAGGAGATTACACCTACACTAATGTATCTTTATTTTATTTTTGGTTTTGTTTTTTTTGAGACAAGATTTCATTATGCAGCCCAGGCTAACCTGGAACTCACTGGGTCTCCCAGAGTGACTCAAAGTCTTCATCTTCCTGAGTGCTGAGGTAACAGGCATGCACCATCACACCTGATTTTTCCCATGGTTTTAAACAAATTCCATCCACTTCATACGTGATAATCATTCCCATAATACCCTGATACTAAGAAGAGCAAGAAACACATATTTGACCGTAACTATTATTGTTGATTAAGCAGCACAGCCATTCATTTTATCTTGGTAGCCAACAGATAGTAGACAATTAGCATCACAAAAATACCCTGGGAAAAATGTATTCATCTATTACATTTTCTTAAATGAAAGACAACATAATCGCAATATGGGACCTGTAACAAACTAAAGATAAAAGTAGATTACTAAACATACCTGGACTAACTCTGCCTTTAACTCCTCCTTCTCCTCCTCAGAGAGCATGCTAGAGAAGTCAGCACTGGCTACTGCATCCTCATCTCTTCCTTGCAAAGATTCGGTCTCCAACAAGCCTTCAGGCAAAATTGACAAAACATAATGGGATTGTTATCATGAATTTAGCCAACTTGTTTCTGTAACCTGGAGAACTACAAATACTGAAGGACCCTCCCATTAAAAAACAACCAATAATTCCAGAAAAGAAAAACAAGAACTGAGCCTTCCTCCTAAATGTGTGATGAACTCCAAGAAATCAAATACTCAGAAGCCTGAAACAAAACAAACAAACAAATGGACCTAAGTGAAAACGGGAAGCCATAGATGTAAACAAAGGTCTAGAAAGATAGCTTAGTAGTTAAGAGTGTTTGCTGCTCTTCCAGAGGACTGGAGTTTGGTTCCTATCATCTCGTCCAGGTCCAGTTGCTCACAACCAACTGTAACTCTAGTTTCAAGGAATCCTACACCCTCTTCTGGACTCTCTGGGCACCTGCACTCACAGATGCATATACCCCCACACAGTTATATGCATAATTTTTAAAATAAAATAAATCTTTAAAAAATGTAAACAAAGCAAGCTTTCACAAATTCATCTGCACCATACAGGTAAATTCCAGGTTCACTTTTCACTGTCTTATGGGGTGTCATGGGGGCAGAGAACAAAGCTTACCCAAGGAGAGGGTGCTTCATGTCAAACCTGGAGTAAACCTTCCTTCCCCACAGGCATCTGGAAGGAAATCTGACTGTATTTGAAGCTCAGGGCTGAATGACAGAGAATAAAAATTCTGGGCTGGAGAGATGGCTCAGCAGTTAAGACGCAGGTTGTTCTTGCAGAAGACCCGGGTTCAAATCCCAGCACCCACATGGCCATTAACAACTGTCTGTAACTCCAGTTCCAGAGGATCCGACAGCCTCTTCTGACCTCCGCAGGCATTATACGACATGGGTGCACTTACCTATATGCAGTCAATACATGCATACACATAAAATAATAAAATTAAAAAAATTCCTTTCCTGAGAACACATCACTCTACTAGGCTACATGTGCATCTGCTGCTTAGATACACGTTGCCTACGTGCTCCTAAGCATTCTCAAATCAAAAGTTAAACCATGAAGCCTTCTACTTTGAATGTGGTAGTGTAGGGAGCCTGGAACAGCTGCACTGTGAAGAAACACACGAACAAATGGCTCCTCACAGAGGAAAAGGAGGGAAGTGCTTGGATGTTTGAAGCTATCCTTATACCACAGGCTAACCTTGGCATAACTCAGCTTATAATTTGTCATGTGGCAAAGATGCCCAAAGTTAAACCATGAAGTCTTCTACTTTGAATGTGGTAGTGTAGGGAGCCTGAAACAGCTGCACTGTGAAGAAACACACGAACAAATGGCTCCTCACAGAGGAAAAGGAGGGAAGTGCTTGGATGTTTGAAGCTATCCTTATACCACAGGCTAACCTTGGCATAACTCAGCTTATAATTTGTCATGTGGCAAAGATGCCTTCTTAGTTAAGACACACAATCCCTGGGAAGGGCCCAGGCTATCTGACTGGCCCACTGGTCTGTGGTGTCTGGAAAACCCACAACATAGCCCTACACATATCCATTTATGACATGATTTAGGACAGTGCTGATATTTACATATCTCTAGAAAAGGGAAGGATTTTTAATAATTGCCCTGCAACTAACGTTATCCATGTGGGAAACACTAATGTAGACACCTACACACCACTCACAGAAGCAAAACCAAAAGTTTTAGAAAGCAATCAGTTTCTATTTATTAATTTCTAAGGAGGAAGAGATTTCTTCAACAAGATACAAAAAGGCAAACCAGGAAAGAAAGAATGAATGAAATTAAGACTGTCTCTTCCCTAAATATGTTATCAGAGAAATGATACTTGCAGTATATATGATTAATAAAAGATCAGTTCCTAGAACATATAAAATTTCTACAAACTGAATTTTAAAATGGAACCCAGTAGAAAAAATAGTCCAAAAGAGACAAATGAATTTTTTATAGGAAGAAATCACATATGTTTAATAAACCTAAGAAAATATTTCTCTTCATTAATGTTTAGGTGATGAGGGGATTCGAAGCAAGAAGGGAATGAATAAAATGTCCATCTGCAGTTGGCTGCTTCCCAGACACCATTTCAGATACAAGAATACTCTCTGGCACCCACAGCAGGCTCTGTAGTAGATAACACTCTTCCTGATGTAGACTGTAGGCACTGCCGGAATGGGGGACACCTTTTAAAATGTATGAGTATCAACATGCCGACATCTGATTCAAACAGCATGGTTGATGATTTCCAACACACTGAATTCAGTCAGAGGCCATAGACAGTTTGAAAACTGACAAATTCTCCCCCAGGCAGGCTGTACCAATCATAGGCAGATATGAACAACTTAGGAAAATACAGATGGGAGAATATAGGGAACATACTCTCAGTTCTACGACACAACTGGATCACTTGAGGAGAAATACTGTCATTTGATCCTACTAGTAAATATTTCCATGTAGCCAATGCATTGTCAGGTATTCTAAAGGTAACTGTCTAATTTAATCAGGAATCAGCAGCAACTCCAAGCACAGGTAGGTACAAGAGATGGATGGGCTCAGAAGTAAGCTGCCATCTACACTGCAGATTAGGAGAGAGTCAGGGTCAGGGTGAGAACTGCAAAACACTGGGCTTTTCCTCAGCTCAACTTAGCTTAGTTCAGGGACTTACAAATACTGTGCAAACTGCTGGAACCCAAGTCCTCAATTTTCCCTTGGCCAAGAAGTCATGGTTCAAGGAATAAACAAAAGTTCCAGGTACTTTTAAAGACAGCAAACATTGCCAGCATCTTTCTATTTCCTAGAAGGAAAAGAAACCTTGGAATCCTGTATTCTTGCTAACACCTGAATGGGGAACTATCTACTGACTTTAGGGACAGGGATATATATAAAATGGATATATATATCCATTGAAGGGGCGGTGGATAAACCATGAAGGGAGGTATTTGGCAATGGAGCCCATTCCTCAGAGATCTCAAGAATCTTTCAAAAGCTCACCACCACAAATCACCCATTTAAGAAATCTGCACAGAGACTAGAGAGCAAGTTAGTCCAGGTCTAAGTTTCCTCTGTTCTTTTATCTCCTGATGCAAACATTTCCTGCTGCCTCCTGTCCTGAACCTGAACAGTTCAGCACAGGGTGCTACATTACCACCAACAAAATGAAAAGACCTGCAGTGTCTGGCTGGCGGAACACACTCCACTCAGTGTGCTAGAGAGGCAGCAATCAAATTACAGAGCCAAAGGATAATTATGGCCTCAAGGAGCCGGTGAAAAGAGGAGTTGGATCAAAAGGTGATTGGTGAAATTATGTGAAAGTCAGGAGAAAAAAAATGATCAAACCTACCAAGTGACAGACAATAGTCTGAGAAGGACAAAATGTACAGAATTACCTGGTTTCCATGGAGGCAGATTTTAAAGAAGACTAAGCACTCTTTAAGTGAAAGCAATTACCCATGCTCAATAATCATAATTTCAGGCAGGTACTGCTATATTATGAGGCAGCTTCATGAACCCAATCCTCTTTTCCAAACGTACAAACTGTGCCCTCCATCTGACATAGAGCAAAGAGCACCACAGTACAAGTCTGTCCATGGCTTAGTCACTATTAGCAGAGCACATGTAGGACTCAATGAGCTCGTCCGCACAATGGACACTTCATATGGCTGTTATTAACATTTAATGTCAGTAAACCAGATAGTACATGTAAAACTGATATAAAATTTTAACATTTGCATATGTTACAGTAGTATACTGTAAAGCTGGGGCGTGGATAATAACACAATACACTATATTCTCTTTTGCCTCCCAAGAATATATTTTCCTAAGTAATCAAAGACATCCAACTGCCTAGGATGGCAGAAGGAAGTAAAAGAGAAACAAAGAAAAAGTTAACATTTGAATTTGGGGTATTTAAAATTCAACTTGCCCATAAGACAACAAAAAGCTTTGAAAATGAGGTGATTTTCTAGGATGTGATGTTCTGTAGGTCATTCCTTGCTCTTGACATATGAAAAGCTAAGCGCTCACTGGCCATCTAGCCAAGCAGGTCTCCTGTTACGCAGCACACTGGGATTTACCATGGATGTATGGGCTTCCTGTTCTAGCTTTGGATGGTAAGAAGGAATGAGGATAGAGAAGCCGTAGATGTGTGCACCCAATCTTGTACTTTGACTTTGGTCCAGAAAGGATGTACTGCAGTGAGTTGTAGAGGAACTTGCTGGAGATGATATTTGTCCCTCTGCACCTCTATGCTCCTCTACCCAGCTCTGAGCCCACGAGGCTGACTTCAGCATTACAGCTTCGTGATTCTTTTACCTTTCTGTTCACTTTCTGCTTTGGCCAGGGGGATTCCCCCAAGGAACATGTGAGGGAGAAGGGAGGGTAGGGTAGGCAAACCCCTGACTCCCTCTCTTCCACCAGACTGTGTTGCACTGTTACAGCTGTTACAGCTTTTTTTTTTGTTGTTTTTGTTTTTCCTTTTGGAGACAGGATCTCCATGTAGACCCAGCTGGCCTGGAGCTCATTATATAGACCAGGCTGGCCTTGAACTCACAGAGATCCGCCTGCCTCTGCCTCCGCGTGCTGGGATTAAAGGTGTGCGCCACAACACCTGGCTCTGTTATAGCTTTTGACTATCAGTGGCCACACTTCCCATTAGGCATCTTTTTTCTACATCTCAGCCTTGACTATTTCCAAGAATCCCTCCCTCTCCTCCAGCCTGGGGACAGGACTGGCTTCCCACTCCTGTTATTCCAAGGTGCCTCAGCATCCCTTATTGTGCATGGTATCTCCTTTCATCTTTTAAATACATAGTGCATTTATTAAACTCTGACTCAGATGCCCCTACTGAGGTGCCTGCTTTTCAGCCTGGTCCTTGACTAGCACAGCCCCAATTTAATTTTTGAACTCTAGTAAGAAATATCTTTCAAGAAATCCCACTTCAATTTGGGGTTCAGCCCCATCACTGTAAACTGGGAAGGAATGGGACAGCTGGGTAGATGGGCTCTTGGTGCTCTTTCCCAAACCCACTTTTCTGCAGTCAGTGCTATGAATAGCATCCAGAACTTCCCACCGTGTATAGGTAGATACATACTGCCTTGGCAAAGGACTGGTGCCCCTTGCAGCAGAGGCTGGGTTTATGGCCAGCTTGTGGCCAGAAGTCTTTATGGAGCAGGTAAGAGGATTTTCAACAATGAGAACCAGGTAGTGCTGAATAAGCTCAGATCTACTGGCTGAAGGAAGCAAGATCACAGAAATCAGATGAATTCTCAGCATCAGGACACATCATTTCCTCAGCTGCCTAAAAACAATATAGAGCACCACATGGGTCCTTCCTGCATCCATGTACCAGAAATACCAGAAGCCCCATGGAGACAGAGGAAAACAGCTTTCAAAGAGCAAGCGTGAGCTAGAGAGCAACTTAACTAAGAAATTGGGGCTTTAAAATTCCATTGCATTGAAATGGACTAAGCTTAATATTTTTCTCCTACCACCAGAAGTCTAAGAGTTCACAACTAGATCAGGAATAGATCAAGATGTGGTGTGAAGTTTTGTGACTGTGCTATAGGAGATTTTGAAATTAAAACAACCATGCATACTCTGTATATTTAAGAACATACATAGAACTGTTTTTATAAAAGATAACAAATACGTCTGATTCTAATGCAAGAATTATACTACTCCATTGGCCAAGTGAGATCTTTGGTAACCAAGTAGGCTATAAAGTACCCATCAAATGATTTTATACCTGCCTTTACTATATCTAAAATTGGCCATTGATATTCCATTTAAGTTATATATATATGTAAAATGAACCAGATCCAGCAAAAGAGTCATTGTGGTCAGGGCCCATGGTCTCAAGTTCATGGCTCTAACTAAGGTTGGTAGAACTACAAAGCTGACGTCCTTGTCTTACTCTGTTTTGTGTTGTTCTATTAGTCTCCAAGAGTGGATAATTAATTATGATTACAAAGATAAAGATTTGTTTCCTGCAGTTCTGGAGACTGAGAAGACAAAAGTCAAGTGGACCACATCTGGAGAGGGTATTCTCTCAATCTATCCCATGGATAAAAGTGGGAGGGCAAGAGAGTGTGCATGAGGTAGTGGGGAAGGAAGCTGGACTCAGTTTCACCTAATTCCATTCCTGTAATAATACACTTCTATAATAGCATTAATCAACTCGTGATGATAAAACCCTCATGACCTCATTGCCTCTCAATACTATGGCACTAGGAATTAGTGTTCAGTACCTAAATTTTGGGAGACCTGTTTGAAACACCTTATGCCTGTTGGAAGAGTAGCCATCAAAGTTTTAGAAGCTGCAAATCAGGAGGCGAGCTCTAGGTTAAAGTGCCACTTTCAGCCTTGAAAGGAAATCACCTATTGTCATCCCATGGTCTCAGTGCAGAATCTCAAGTCCCTCTGGGCATTAGATAATGGATTCATTGCCTTGATTGAAACTACAGATAGCTGTACACTAAAATGATTACAAAGTATGATTTTGGGCCAGTGACCAGGTGAAACATGTAGGCAAACACATGAAAGTTACAGATTTTTTAAAATATAAAATAATCTTGTATTATACTCTTGAAGTAAGTAAGTTCAGCTGTGTAACCAAGCAAAGGAGGAAAGGTATGTATTTTCATAAAGAATACAAAACTATTCCCAGATTTAATAAAAAAGAAATTCAATAAAACCTCTTAAATGAAAATTTACCATGTCTTAAATAATAGACTTAAGACTATAATATTTATTACTTAATTATATTTCCTTCATAATATGTGATAAAAATAACCTCAGGATTTATTATAAAACTTCAAAATATCTACTTATTCCCCAAGGGATAAACTATTGAGCTAATCTTATTAATGTTGGAGTTATGATTATCTGTAAATGCACAAAAACTAATACAAGGCAACTCTAGAAGAGTGGAAATTAAAGCTGTAAAACAAGTTTATTTATTAGTACCCTACGTTCTTCACTTTACTTAACTTATCCCTCAGTCCTGAATACTATTTCTCATGCATTTCTACCATCCAACTGCTTTTCTTTCATCTGTTAGTAACGCCTATCTAATCTATTACTGGATTGTATTTCCTGTTGCCCTGGAGTTCTGGCAGAGGCTTCACATGCTAGGAGTAATACAATGGGTACCTTACATCCTCACTTCTTGAATCAAAGGTTGAAGTCTAATCGGGTCATGTCAAGAGTTTTAAAACTGGTTCTTCTGAGGCTGAAGACTGCTTATTCTAGCCTTTGAGAGTAGGGTGAGGATGGAGCAGGGAGACAGTAGCATTGTGGGGAATTTGTATACACATACAAGAAATCACAATAAACAAATAAGAACCCCCACCCCACCTCCCAGAAATGACCAATAATATCGTTTTATGTGTTTCAGTCCACATCTGTTCCTGTATACTGCAGTGTACACACTTTCCCTCCACATTTTAAATCTCAGATATCAGACAGCCTCTTACAGTCAATAGTGTCTTACTACAAATTGGCAGTATTTTAACGCTCCTAGTGGCATTTAAAACGATAGGTATCTTGACATCTTTGACATGTTAGGTTTTAGAAAACAATACACTCATCCTCGAGTACCCGTGGTAGACTGGTCCCAGGTCTTCATGAGATTCCAAAGTTCTCAGATGATAAAATTTTATATAAAATCATGTACTATTTGCATATAACAGGCATACTTGCTTCTGAATACTAAATCCTCTTTATGTAACTCAAAATCTAACACAATGTAAATGTTATGTACAAAGTTATTACACTGTATCGTTTAGGGAATAATATGGGGAATCTCTGTACATGTTCAATGAGATAAATTTAACTTTATTTATTTTAATTTTATGTGCATGAGTGTTTTGCCAGCATGTATACTTATGCCATGCAAAAAGCCAGAAAAGGGTGTGGGATTCCCTCAAATTGGAATTATGGATGTTTGCTGGCTGCTACGAGGGTGCTAGGAACTGAACTCAGGTCCCCTGGAAGAGCAGCTAATTCTCTTGACTGACCACTGGGCCATCTCTCTAGCCACCAGATGCAGTTCTTAAAACAGTATTTTCAATACAGATGATTGAATCTGTGAGTAAGGAACTGACAGTTACAGGGTCTGACACACACATATCTGTGTAACTAAAAATGAAAGTTTGTAATTTGACTTTGCCCAGACAACTTTCTCCTGTCATTCTTTTTTCATCTCATTTAAAACTTGACCACATCAAATGTTCTCAGTTGGTCCTACAGTGTATTTAGAGCTGATGTTACCCAAGCCAATAATCTGGTTCATAAGAGCATGCTTGGTTATGTTCTTCAAGCATCTTTTCCTTTGACCATCTAGTGACACATGGATAGGAAATGGTTCTGTTCTGCAGAAATTATCATCCTACTTTCATTAATGATGACTGTAGACAGTATAACAGTGAAGACATACTCTTTGGATCAAACCACTACAGTTCTACTCCTCTTCAACTTGGCTCTGTAATGATTTAAACCTGTCTTTTCATCTCAAACATAGGGATAATCATGTTATCCACAAGGGTAGGTTATGAGGGATTCCATTTTTTCCCAATACCAAGGCCTGTGTCTAGCATATGATATTCAGTAAACATGTTAACTCCAATATGATCAAGGAAGGAAGTAAAATCTTTCCTTGAGTGGAATTATTGCAACTTCAGTTTCCATGAGAGGAAAAGAGGAAGTTATTACTCTGAACTTAAAAGTTACTAAAAAAATTTCACTGTAGGGATGAGCCACAAACATATAAACCCTAAATAAAATCACTACAGGGTAGCCTGCAATTACATATAAAACAAACACCCAAATCATCACACCGTGCTCTAATCCTTAGAAACGTACCTTGTACGTTTGGAAATGCCCCTCCTGGAAATTGCTTAAAGAACTGGAAAGGACCTTGAAGTGGCCTCTGGGGTCCACTCTTGGGATTTTAAACTAAGACAGAAAGGACAGATGGGCAGAACAAGGCTAAATCAAGTACCAGTAGAACAGTAGTATGCATGCAGAAGTCTCCTTTAGGGCAGCCTGGTGTTATTTATTCCTTTGAACACAGCTTTAAGAATTAAGTGCTATGCAGGATTCTCGTCTCATTGGATCTGTAATCTTCCTTGTTGTAAGGCCTGATGGTCTGACTTCTGAATTTCTGTGAGCTTTTTCTTTATCCTTAAAATAAACTTCATTTTTCATTTGAGCTAGTATAAATGTATCTTTAAAAAAAAACACTGAGTTGAACAGAAATATAAGTTCACAATTCAGGTAAAAGCGATGATTTTGGACTCCTTTCCACATTTTATCCTTATAATTTCAAAGACTAGCCATGACCTCAAACAAAGTTAATTAAATAGCAAATTATTTGTTGCTTCAAACTGGCTTTCCGCCAACCCTGAGAAGTCGCTGTATCATTCACACAGTCTTTATGGTGTCTGATATAAATGGTTTACTAGCCTAAAACAGACATGAACAGTAAGTGGTAATTCCCTTCTTTGTTCTCCCAGAGTTTATCTTCCTCCACTTCGCAGGGGACCAGCTACTGAGCAAATCGGTCGTCACCTAGTCCCACTGACTCTAAGGAAGCAGCATTGCTCCAGGTGTTCCAGTTCTCAGGGGCAGATGGGACTGTAGTGACCATTACTGGTCTGTGATCTTTGATAGAATTCCCCAGTTTCAGAAAGCCAACATTATCAATCAGCCACTTCCCTCCCTCCTGGGAGGACTGTTTGTTGAGACAGCCTGTTTCCCAAGGCAGGCTGTCTCCTTGAGCAAATGGTCCCAAGAAGAGATCATAAACCCTCTGTCTCTCAAGATAAATCAGAGCAAGCAGTTCCAGGACTAAGGGGCCAGAAGGGGGCCATAAACATCTCGAGTGCCCCTGATCTGCACATAGTCAGCCAGCCACAGATTTATCCTACATAAACTCCAATGGCTCCTATCCTGGGGCAGGAGTTGATGCTGGCATTCGGTAAGGCTGCTGTTTCTCACTGAGGTGTTTCAATAAATTCAGTCTTGTCTGAAGTCAGGTATGGTCTCCTTTTTTCTCTCCTACTGTTCCTGTGTTCTGTGCCCCATAAACCTAACAGTCTCCATGTCAATTCTGATGGCAGATCTTATCATTAACGCTAGGCCTTTCAGTAATGGAAACATCTAATTCATGAGAGTCGAAATCCCAGTAATCCTGGTTAACCCGGAAGAGCTATAGATCCTTCTGCAACTGCACTAAGATATCAGCCTGAAATCCTGGAGGTGGAAGATACAGGACAGGTTTCTTGAGTAATATGTATTTGGGAAGGTAAATATAGACCACATAAATGGGAACTTGTCTTTAGGAATTCTATTCTTCTTACCTTGCTCCAAGAAACAACAGGTAAGCATTCTCTACAACATATTTGAGGGCTCGGCTTATCATGCCTGGTCATTCACAGTGAGGGCCTTCTGACAGCACAGGCCAAGTTAGAACCAAGGGTTCAGTTTGGGTCGTACTACTGTAAGTGGCAGCTAATGGTTATGTGTGTTCAAGTTGATTCCAGGAGTTTCTAGGGGTTAAATCTGAAGCTCAGGAGCTACAAGAAGTTGGACTGTTTTCTAAGAAACCAAGTAGCTAGACACAGGCAGAATCCAGGTCTCAGAGTCCAAAGCTGTGTGCAGGACACTAATAAACAAAGCTCCCACAGGAATGCCATGATCATGGATCCCATCACCGCACAGTACCTGCACCACTCTCACACCCTGGCTACTTTCTCCCTCATGTCATGTCTGTTTGATTTTATGGGCTGGTCTCTCTGGAATGTAAACACCTGAACAGCAGGAACCTGCCTGGCTGCTTCTAGTCCACCACATATGCTTAGTACGATGATCTACATTAGTATGATGATGACAGGGCAGACCATAGCTTTTTTCAAGAAGAAAGTATTAGATCTGTCTAGACCACTGATGAGAAAAACATTAGGCATCTATAGAATTTCAAGAGGCCACAAAGGTGAACTTCCTCCTCTACCTTCTGAGAGCGATCAGACCCTCTCATGGGGACAGTTTCTGACATCTTGAAACCACCATCTCCTGGAGATGGGTGCTCTCTTCACCTCCTTAAGTTCATTTTTCTTCTCTCATAAAAAATCTTAGATGTCCATGTTAACCCCCCATCACCAGCTCAGTCCTAGTAGAATACACAGAGAAGTACTATCGGGCAGTAATGTGTTGTTCTCTAATGATAACTCTTTGGCCTTGAGAGAATTTAGGAGGGTCCCCAGCCTTTCAATTGCTTCAAAAAGATGACAGTATAACAATTTAAGTTCTTAAGCTTTGGGGGATTTCTCTCTCTGAATGATGCTGAATTATAAAAAGACCCCAAACTCAGACAAAGAATCTGCCTTTTCTGCAGGCCTAAGTCCTGCTGCAGTGCAGGAACCTTCAGCAGCTTCTCAGTTACTTTCTGAAGGGAACAAGTAAGAAAAAAGTTTTGTTTTCAATCACATACGAGGTGCCAAGTACAGCCTATATCTTATCTTGCTTATCTCCCCGCCCCCGCCCCCAGAAGTGTATTAGGCAGGTAGTATCAACTAGCAAAGGTCTGAGATTTTTACCCAACTTGCAAGCTAACAAGTTACTCTGGTATAATTTCATGACTGCTGGCACAGACCCAGGACTCCTGGGTCTGAGACTCATGGCAGAATAAGTACCATGAATGTCACATTCAGATTGGTTTCCTTTGCCACAAAATCCCACAGAGGGTGATGTCCCTGTAGATAAATGTATCTAGAAGGATACTGTTCACACACTGGGCTTGCATTCATTTGTAGAACTCTGGGCACAGGGAATCTGAATCATTTTTAGGAGGCCTTAAACAAACCTGTCTGCTCTTTGCACTAGAGGAAGACATGATCTTTATTACACTGGACAATAAGTGAAGCTGATTTCTGCTCCCCAGGAAGATACTATTTCTGTCTTCCCAGGTTCTCTTCTTTGGAAAGGAAAACTTTTGTTTGCTTGTGAGACCTGCAGAAATGCAAGAGGTCTGTGGAGCAACCTCTTTGACAGGTAACATGTTTTCCATTTTCCAATGAAGAAACAATTCAGAAAGTTTGTTGTCTTTCTCAAGCTCATATACTTAATGAATAGTGGGGCTTGGGATTTAAATGAAATGCTTTTGGCTTATTGAGTTCATGCTGTTTTTTACTTGACCACAACCCCTCATGCAGGAACTGGACTGTGGTAAAGTATCATGTGTACTACTCAAACTCCCATCAAACCCTCTGCACCAAGAACTGGGGTTTATAGACTGTCAAAGTCTGGAGCTTTGATAGCTGAGGCCTCCCCACTGGACCGAGCCCAGTGTGGCTTCATGTCTTTCAAAATCTCTTGCAAGATGTGCCCAAATGACATTTGCTGAATTAATACCCTAAAATAAAAACATTAAACCATCAAGTCCTCTAGATGCTGTTTCCAAACTGTCCATCATATTTCCTACCCCTTATAATTTTTGTTGCTATGACAATGACTCACACTTCACCACATACTCTGCTGAAATCTTAGCCATGTTTCACCTCCCTGCTTGCATTCTTTCCTTACCACCCAATTTATATAACACTTAAATAAATATTTTGAGTACATTACTTTCATCATGTCAAAACCCAGTTCAATAAATAGTCCATAGATGGATATCCACAGTGTCTAGCCTAAATTTGAACATTCTTGTACACACGGTGGATTATGAGTGATAATTGTTGACAGACTGCCTAGGATTTTTCCCACCAAAGCCTCCATCTCAGGCAGGCTGTCTGTCAGCACACAGTGTTCTATCCATTCCTATGCTTTTCCTGCTACCCTGGGAGTCTTGAAAGCCTCTTTTCTCTTCCTCCAGTTTCTCTTCCAAGAATCCTACCATGCTGTCAATAACAGTAGAGTAACAATAACATGTTGTGTGCCTTAATTTGACTGGAAATATTAACTTGTTCACTTTTATATAGATCAATGTATATTACTATATAACCACATACTATGCATAGAGATAGACCATATTACGAATTTCTTTATAAGTTGTACCAAGTTATATACTATTACTATAAATATAATCAGATGCTGCCCTATGTTTATTAGTCTTCTCAAAATATGAAGAATGCATTTTCCTTCTTAAAGTATAAAGAATGCATGAATCATCACTATAAATAATATGCTTCCCAAGCTTTGACTAAAACCAGAAAGTATATCTATAATGTTCAGCCTGAGAATGTGCCAATCATTTGAATAAATATTTTATGTTTTGTACCAATAATTTTATCTAGGGATGCATCTGAGGTTGCAGCAATTAGATAAAAAATTTAGATCTGATCTTTCCCATTTTTATATATGCCATATAGGTGACAATACAAATGACTGGAGAGGGTTACAAAGGACTCTAGCTGTGAGTGGTGGTGCATGCCATTAATCCCACCACAGAGGCAGAGGCAGACAGATCTGTGTGAGATTGAGGCTAGCCTAGTCTACAAAGTAAGTTTCAGGCCAGTTGGGGCTACAAGAAGACTGTCTCAAAAAACAAAAAAACAAGCAAATGAAAAAACCATCAACAACAAAAAGGGCTCTAAAGACAGATTTTTAACAGGCTAAAACCTGATTGTGGCTAAAGGTGGTAATAAGGAGCTGTCACAGATTGAGATCCTCAAACGTGTGGAATTACTTTCTTGCGTTTCTCACCCATCCATATGAACAAAGGCAAGGACACTCTTCTGCCTGCAAGAGTAAGCCTATCATCAATGCAAAATTCTCAGGTTAATTGTATACCAATAATTAACTTTGTGGCAATCAAAGTCCACAAAATTCAAAGGAATGCTAAAGATGGCAAGAAGCATAGGATCCTAAACCATTAGTCAAGTGCCATGTGGACCTGAAGGATGGCCAACCCTCAAGGACCTCAAACTAATTAAAGGTCCCTGCAATGCACATTAACCTATCTTTTCTGCAGCAAAATGTGACCAGGACTTTGAGAGTCCAAGATCACCTCCAGGGTGAGAATATCTGAGACTAGCCTTCATTTACACAAGGTTTCCTGGTCCCATGTCCAACTTATGCCTGTAGGGGCAAAATGTGACCAGGACTTTTGAGAGTCCAAGATCACCTCCAGGGTGAGAATATCTGAGACTGGCCTTCATTTACACAAGGTTTCCTGGTCCCATGTCCAACTTATGCCTGTAGGATGCTCTGCAGTGATGGGTAGAGTCTATTTACTCTAAGGGTTCAAAGACACTTTCCAGGGACATGGGGATGCCTTGATGTAGGGTATCATCCTCTCACTGGGCTAAGGACAGAACATGCCACTGCATTAAGCCCAGTTTTAACCATTTTGTAAAAACAGCTGGGCCATCACATCAGGATCCCCATATCAGCTACATATTTGAGATACCATATTGTATTCCAAGCTCTCATCTGTGGTTTTCTAGGGTCAAAAACTCTATTTCACCAGTTTAAAACTGTATTTTCTTCATATTCATTTTTTTCTCTCTTTCTGTGTCTCTCTCTGTTTCTCTCCTCCCCCTTCCTCCCTTCCTCTCTTTCTCTCTTTTGGTGGTGCTGGGGATCACACCTGGGGCCTCAAGACAAAAACTCTACCAAGTGATCTATAGCCTCATGCCTCCTTCATATTTTCAGATAAACAAACCCTAAATCCCCACTTCTTTGTTAAAGCTTCAAGATTAGGTTGAATCAGGCCCTTCGTGGCATGATGAATGGCCCTAGAAAATTAGTTCTAACTGGTAACTGAATACATGCACAGTAGAGGAGATCAGCCCCTGGAATGATTGTTTCTGCTAACAACGCTCCTTGGAGACTGATCTGCCAAGCAGCCATCTAGTGGTAAATTCTGCAGGCTTCATTTCCTCACAACAAAATCGAGAGCAAAATGAAGAGCAAACTATTACCTGACTGTATAGTATTCTTCAAAACATTCTCTATTTCAACTGCATGGTTCATTATCTTTTTCTTCCTTGAGAACATGAGGTGCTTTTCTCTACACCTAACTGCACTACATTACAGTTTTCTACCTTATTCATAGTAGGTACTCAAGGTATTTTTGGACTACTTTAAGGTCTATAAATTAATTCTTATACAGCAAGGGAGGCATCTTGCTTCTGTGGTGTTGAGGATAAAATGACCAAGACACAGCCAGATAATAATAATAATAAATAATCATGGCAAATAATAAGTGCTAAAGAAGAAGCAGTCAATACACATCAGAACACCAGATATGCTGGTGCAACTAGTCTTTTTTCTTTGAGCATCTTGCTCCTTCCAGCACATAGTGGCAGAGGCTAGCTTTCATTCTATCAATATCCTGCTTAAGTTTCTATCCTTAATTTCTTATATCAAACAAATCCTAACTTCATCACCCTTGGAAAAGCTATGTAAGAAAAGTGAGAAAGATTAAGAGGAAGAAGGTTGTACGTGGCATGATGAATGACCCTGGAGTTTTATTTCCATTAGATGATGGAAGACACACACACACACACACACACACACACACCAGGGTTGAATCTACTATCCTGACAGCTTGAATCCTGGTACTTACCTGGAGCTGTTTGCAGTAGAATTAAGTATCACTGCATATCAGCAGGACAGAGTTGTGCTATGTTTTCAAACCTCACTTATCATTTATGTTGATGACAACATGTCAATAAAAGAAAGCTTTACTTGACTGTGAACATGGTTGACATTAAAAACAAAACAAAACAAAACAAAAAAAAACCCTGCTTTCAATGACGCCAAGGGAACAAGTACAGAAGACATCAAGTTTTCTGAAAAAAAAAAAAAAAAAATGCCAGAACAGAGAAACTTAAGTTCCTTACAGGTGGTGTGGTGGGCGTGTTCCTCCAGGGACTGCTTCTGAGCTTCACTGTGGTTCGTGGACTTGACTCACAACCAGAGTGAGTTGCCCAGACTCAAGCTTTTATTCCTGACACGAGGTCACATGGCCATGTCTGCTGATGTTCCAGTTTCAACACCCACACTCAAAACCAGGAAGATATACTAAATCATTTGTCATTAAAAGATGTAAACCCCAGCTTTTCCAGTCTCCTGATTTCAGAGAAGATTAAGGCATTTAGGATATTTTTCTTGTTTTGAACTATTGTTTGCTAGTCTTGAAAAGCACCATTTCATCCAAATACAAATGGGGCATGCTGGATAAAGGTATAAGTCAGACCCAAACAACTCAAAAATAACCTCATAAAAACACAACAGTCACAAGTTTATGACTAAGAAAGCAAATACATAGCTATGGAAAAATAAAAAATATTTAATGTTCCTGATGGATAGACTCCAGGAACTTCCTTCTGAATAAATCCTCACATTGTCTGAGGAAAGGTAAATATGAACTATTACAGGAATGAGACCTGAGGAACCCAAAACACGTGGACCAGGGAAGCCTTAAGTCTTTTCCTCCTCTCTGCATCCCACCCTCATTTCATAATACCCCTACCCCGTATTCACAATAATCTCCTGGGGATGGCTCAGTAGGTAACAGAGTTTGCTGTACAAACAGGAGGACCTATGTTCAAATCCCCAGCAACCAGGTAAAAAAAACTGTAGGTATGCCTGTAACTCCCAGCTCTGTGGGGAGTAGATTCAGGGTTGCTGGCTGCCAGCCTAGTAGTTCTAGATTTAGTGAGAGAACTTGTCTCAAGAGAATAAGCTACAGAGTAATGGAATCCAGCCTGCCAGCCTCCTCTGGTTTTTGCACACACATACATATGCATCTCTCTCTCTCTCTCTCTCTCTCTCTCTCTCTCTCTCTCTCACATGCACACACACACACACACACACACACCACACCACACCTCCTCCTCCTCGTACACAAAATCACCTCATGGAAGTTGGAAATGGATATCAAGCCAGAAAAAAGAGAGAACTCCAAATTCAATAGCCAGCTTTGTAAATTTACCCTAAGCAAAAATCTTGTTTACACTGCAAAAATCCCCAGGGTAATAAATTATTTTGAATTCAAATTCATTAAAAAAAAAAAAACAACACTCATTTCATTAAAGTAAATTTTTTTCTTGTCTTCCTTTTTAAGCCCCCAAAGCAGACTTTAAAACTGGACATCCTACTCACATATTTGGTTAATAAGTCTTCCTAAGATATTCAGGCTACAGCCAAGGGCTCTGAGTATCTTTTTATCTCCTATAATCCCTGGAGGGAGTGAGGCAGAAGCAAGCCTGCACCTGATCAGCTCCTCTGGACAGGCTGCATTCCATCCTAGGTCATTTCTTGGATGCTCACCCACCTTTTTAATTGCTGGGTCAAACTTTAGGGCAAGTTCAGGAAGAACAATAACATCATTCCATTGGTAGTGGAAGATACCCAGTATTAACATGGAGCAGGACAAATTGTAACTTTTATTACCACAATCTGTTTTAAGAAAAGTGTAGGTAGTAAGAAAGACCTCCTCAGATAGGCCAGGTCTTTATAAAACTCTCTAGCTCTTACAGTGTCAAGGCTGGGGCAAGGGGGAGATAGTGCTGCCATGCACATCAAGTCTCCTCTTGTGACTCAGCTGAAGCTCTGAAAAGCATTGGTCAGAGTCATCCTTTAACTTTAAACAAATCAATCCCACAGTGTTTACGTTTTCCTGAATTCTCTGACAGTAGCTGCTACTGAGTATGTGTTGGTGTAATTCCTAAACAGATATGTATAGAATAATCATTGCAGTATTTCTAGAAATTGTGAGAGAGGAACAAAAGTTAAATCACACACAGTACTTTTCAGTCATTAAAAATAATGAATTGGGCTGGTCATGGTGGTGCAGACCTTTAATCCCAGCACTCAAGAAGCAGACACAGGAAGATGGCTGTGAGACGAAGGGCAGCCTGGGATAGTTTACATAGAGAGTTGGAGGACAGCTGGGGCTACAGGGACACCTGTCTCAAAAAGAAAAATAAAAAAGGATCAATGTGTAATGACCATCAACAGTTTTCAAAGTATATTACTAAATGCAAAAGGCGAGTTACTGAGTCATGTTTGCATAGGACTCATTTGAGGGAAGAATGAAGATGCCTTTGATATGTAAGCATGACTGTCTATAGTTATCAGTTTGCACAAGAACTTGAGGAAGGTGAGAAAAGATACACAGAAAATCGCTAATTCTTAGCTAGAGCAACAGGTGATAGGTCAGGACGTCCCTATTGGACAGGGAGAAGAAAATTAGCTACTGCGTTTTATTAATATACTAATTGACTGGTTACAATAGGCACATAATTGTTAGCTTTTCACTTGTATTTTAAATTATCATTTTAATAATAACAAATAAGAAAGGATTTTAGAAGTTCAAGGATTTAGAAGTTCAAGACAAAAATTAAATTCTAGCTGTTTAAGTTTTTGAATATCCAGACAATGGGACTTTAAGTCCAGGGTCCCTATGGGCTCACAATTGTTATAGAAAAAGAGTCTTTCCTAACTTTTATCCCAAAGTACTCCAACACCACTGAAGCAAATGCTTTGTCCTAGTTTTCTGTCTGTTGCTATGATAAAACACTGACCCAAACCAACTGTGGATAAAAGGGCTTATTTCATCTGAGAATTCCCAGGTCACAATCCATCACTTAGGGAAGTCAGGAAGAACTCAAGCAGGAACTTGGAGGCAGGAACTGAAGCCCACATCAAGGGGGAACGCTGTATATGGCTTGCCTCCCCTGACTTGCCCAGCTACTTTTCTGCAGCCCAGACCCCACCTGCCCAGGGATGTCACTGCCCACAGTGGGCTGAACCTTCCTACATCAATTAACAATTAAGAAAATGCCTCACAGACATGGCCACAGGCCAGTATGATGGAGGGAATTCCTTCACTGAGATTCCTTCCTCCCAGGCAACTCTAGTTTGTGTCAAGTTGACAAACTCTAACCAGCATGGGCCTCATTTCTACTCAACTCAACCAGGGATTTATTATTGTACCTTTGTAGTGGAATCAGAGAGCATCTGAGCACAAAGTATCACAGATAGGGTGTTATTAGGTTTGACCAACTGGATGTCCAGTGAGGCATTTATTATAGATCAAGACAACAAAAATGCAGGCTATGTTAATCATTCAAAATAGATTACATATATACATTACAGAAAATCTATGCATCATAAAACATCACTTTCCAGGAAAACAATTAATATAACACAAAGCTCAAAATACCATGCTGAATTAAATTTTTATATAAATTAGCTAATGCATGCATTCTGCATAGAAAAAGTCTGTAAGGGCTAAAAAGATGGCTCAGTGGTCAAGAGCACCAGCTGCTCTTGCAGAGGACTCAGGTATGGTTCCCAGCCCTCACATGGTGACTAACACCAGTCCATAATGCCAGTTCCAGGGTAATCCAACAACTCTTCTAACCTTTGTCAGCATTGTACAACACAGATGCACTTACATACATGCAGACAATACATTCATACACATAAAAAATAATAAAATATTTATTTTTTGTTCTTTTTGAGACAGTGTATCTCTGTAGCCCCAGCTGGCCTAGAACTCACTTTGTAGACCAGGCTGGCCTTGAACTCACAGAGATCTGCTTGCCTCTGCCTCCTGAGTGCTGGGATTAAAGGCGTGTGCCACCATGCCCAGCTAAATAAAATATTTTTTAAAAAAGGCTGTAAACAGGAATTTCACAAAACCTTCAAAATAAATATAACTGGGAAGAGGAATTATGAGTATTTTCACTACTTCTAAGTACATTTTTGTATTTTTCAAATTTCTTCTCTGTACAAACATATACTAAGAAAAAAATATCTTTCTAGAATGGCATCCTTGTGGCCCCTCCATCATACTATCTTACCTAGTAAACAGCTGGTCTGTCTAATCAAATGGTTTCTAGATTGTGAAGTTTTCTCAAAATTAACTGCTTCCTCATATACACCCTACCCTTTATTCTGTGCCAGCACTTATCACATTGAATTTAGTGCTTATTAGTCATTTCCTATAAACACCACCAGAATAGAGACATGGCCATAATCATCTCCAGCATTTAGTATGGCTGGGTCATACTTGACATTTTCCAAAGTATTTGATGAATAAGTCAGTATATAATAGAATAAAAATAAATGACAATATTTTATCCTATGAAACATGAAGATTTACCGTAGCCCCAAATCACCAAATAAACATCAAAACCAAGAAGGCTTGTGGGTCAGTGAGTTCTTCATAAATGAGGGTGTCATGGAGCTTAAGAGAGACTAGATGTAATGTTGGAGTCACAGGTCATTTTCCCCCACCAGTGAGGATCAAAGTGGGTCCAGGTTTTAGGAGGTGGCAGAGAAGACAGTGTCTTGAGAAAGCAACTGGGTAGGACAGAGAACCAGTCTCCAAATCCAGCTGTCTTAGGGAAAAGTTCTCTTTTCTTTCAAACAGGGCTCCCATTCCTACCCTAAAGAGAGTACCCCACTGTCTGAGCTGTCCTAGGCTCCCAGACACACAGGCTTCACTCACCCTGGAGATAAATGACTATGAAGGAGCACTTAAAAACTAGGACATGTTGAGTTATTGAGACATGATGTCTATCCTTTGTCTCTATTTTCTGAAAATACTTCCTGTATTGCAAATGACATTTGGGGGTGGGGGCAAATGACATTTTTTAAAAGAAAATGCATTGCTACATCTGTTGTTAATGCAACTGCAGTAAATTTTCAACACATTTTTAACAGACTGATTCTCCAAGTACTTTCTTAAAAAGAAACTCAAACTATCTTAAGAATTTATTAATGGAATCTACACCATGCAAAGCATAGGAGGAACAGGCCTAAGCCATGAAAGTCTGCAAAATGACTGAAAGCAGGCCTTTACAGTCAGTGGCTATGAACACACATGCTCTCCTCCAAATACGCATGCTCACCTCCACTTCACCTCAGAAGTAGATCAGTAGCAACCATTAAATGTCTCAACAACCAAGGTCTTTCCCCAGGTCCTGAGACCTAGCCAGTGCAGTGAGGTAGTGAAAGACCAGGATACTTTACCCAAGGTAACAGAAGGAGAAACACGATGAAAGTCAACCTCGGAAAACATGCCCTAAGATTCCTAAGCACTTTTAGACCTTGTTTCTTTGCTTTTAATTTTTGTAACTTTTATTAAATTTGCTTTTTGACAATTTCACACATGTATACAGTGCATTCTGATTACTACCACCCTTCACACCCCTTTTAGCCCCCACCCCCAACCAAGGCCATCTGTGTAGTCACGTGTTCTCCATTGGCGCCTGGTGGGCTCATCAGCAGGTATTTAACTGAAAACAATTTCTGTCCCTCCCCAAGACTCCATCAGTAGCCAGTAAGCAAGCAGGGAGGAGGAAGTCCCCGTGAGCCATTCCTGATCCATGATTTACTGTTGACAAGCCCAGTCTTGTGCAGGTCCATTGTTGGCAGCCGGCAGCTGCTACGAGATCCTGATTGCATTAGCTGTGTCATGCTCAGAAGAAAGTGCGTCACAGCCCTTCTCCCTGTCTTCTGGGCTCTTATATTCTAATGCCCGCCCCTACTTCTACTGTGTTCCCTGAACCTTAGACGAGTTTAGGGCTGAGCACTCAACCACCACCTGTTCTCAGTACCCTGAGTAGCTGTGCAGTTTGTATTTAGCTTCATTTACATTTTCTTCCCACAGGGGATTCAAATTGCCTTAAAAGGTTGAAAGGGCCTGTAGAACTTCCCTATAGCCTACAGCCTCTTCAGTTACCCTCACTGTACTCTGAATGCTCTGGAAACTAAAGACCTTCGTCTCCAAAAGTGGATAGACATTAGGTTCCTTCTCTTGGAGAACTAAGATCACACTCACTTCAGGCAGGGAGCTTTGGTCTTGTTAGTCTTGGCTTGAAGCCTAGCATGCAATCCTAGTTCCTGTTAGAGCTTTGATCGTGTTGACCTTCTAAGATCTTGGCCTCAGAAGCCAAGGGCTCACTCAGAGGCTCCAGGGCTAATCCAGCCTGTGACCTGCCCCATGCATGTGATCTGAAGCTGGGTAAGTGCCCAGCCTTACCCCAGTACACTGGAGCAGCAAATCTTTTTACTACTGTATGTGGGATATTTTGTGACTCTCTCTTGCATTTCTTCCAGTGAAGATACCAGCAACTCTATTGTTTTAAGGAAGAGGCGCACCCACATATCTGTTCATACTCTCAAAACTGAAGGGACAACCCGTTATCTCTGAGGTTTGGTGGCCTTTGAGTCCATTTTGACTCTAACTAGTTATGCACACTTTGCTTAGCTCCTGACACCTCCTATATCCGAATCCTTATTATTGACGGGCCAAGAAAAGCAATGAGAGAAAAGGCTATAATCTTTTGGGGTACCTCTTAGTTCAGAGTAATCATTGACAAGGCACCCGTTTCCAAATTACGGCGTAACTTCAAGAAAATATTAAATTTCTTGCTATTTTATAATCAGGAAGTTTATATAGCTGGTTAGTGCTTTCTATTACATTCTACCTTATTTTAAAAGGGCATTTGCTTTAAAAAAATTCCTTTTGCTTATTCAGTCTCTTAAGAGTTTCTACGCCCTACACTTTGTAAGAATCTTTACTCTGGAGAGTGGCAGGCAGACAAAGGCAAGTGTCCCTTGATTTGGGGGCAAATATTTCCTAATTTTTTTTCTGGAAGTAAAAGAAACCAGAAATAAAGATTTGCTGCAGAAATAAAAGGCCGAAGTTACAGCACAAAGAAAGATTTTCATCTGGAAAAGGGATATTGGAGACTGTGGGAAAGGCTTACTTAAAGGAATAGCTCCCAGCTCCTCTCAGCAAGCAATAAAGCAGGTAGACCAAAATTTCAGCAAGAATGTTTGAGTCTGCTTTAGGAAACACGTCAGATTATAAGTTAACCCAAGCTCCTCATGACATAGGAAAGGTAGAGGAAGTCTTTTTCTGATGCCAGTGGGAGACTCTGCATGTTTGTGTGATTAGAGGCTCAGACCTGGCCAGGGTTTACTGAGGAGCATTTGTTTTTCTTTCCTTTTCCTTCCTGCCTAATCATTTGAAATATGGCTATACCTGTGACTCTAGGGGGGCAAGTGTGGATGCTGAGTCTGTCACTAGTGGGCTAAATGGTTGGGAGTGAGATTCTTGCTGACTCTCACCTCGGTGCTTCGTGTGTCACATAAGGCTGACAGCATGTCATAGCTCTGTCTGTTTAGGTACCATGGTGATGAGTGAAGAGCAGAGTCTAAGAATAGTCTAAAATCAAATACAGGCATGGGGGCAAGGGGCAGTTCTCTTTTCATGGAAATTTGTTATATAATTTCAATGGAATCTGATAAATACTGAAGCATAGGTTATGTGTGAAACGAGCACCTGTTTCAAATGATTAAATGTACTTTTTAAAAGTAAGGATACAGAATAATGGGTTGTATGACATTTTCATTCATGTTTGCCATGTTTTGCTCATATTCACCCACCCATCACCTTGCTTCATCTCCCATCTCATTGGTCCCTTTCCTCTCCCAAAATAGTCCTCTTCCTGCTTATATGCCATATAAATATGTATTTAAATCTACATTCCACATACAAGGATATGCAATATTTTCTTTCTTTTTCCCTCCCATTATCGTCTCTTGTTCATCCTTACCCTCTTCCTCAATACCTCTTCCTTGCCCCCACTTAAACATTTTCATTTCTTATATTTGTATTTGTATGTGTATTAAATCTAGACTCTCTATGTAAAAGAAAACATTTATCTTTCTGAATCTGGCTTATGTAGCATAACATGATGATCTCCAATTCCATCCATTTTCCTGAAAATATCATATACTTTATATAAGCAGACAGAAAATATAATTCAGTAATCATTCAACATGCTGTGACTTCTTAAGTTAATTAGGCTCTTGTTAGGGCTGGGAGATGTCTCTGGGGATAAAGGGCTTGCTGTGCAAGTATGAGGAACTGGGTTTGGATCACCATCACCCATCTAAAAGCTGGATGCAGTTGCATATAGCTGTAACCCCAGCACTGGGAGACAGAGACAAGAAGAATCCAGTGGCTTGCTGGTCAGCCAGTCTAGAAAGTAGTGAGCCCCAGGTTCAGTGAGAGAACCTGTCTGGAAAAAGGTGGCGAATGATAAAGACACCTGACAGGACCTCAGGCCTCCATATGCACATGCAAGGGCAAGTTCATACCCCCCCACACACACAGGGACACACATATACAACATAGACACACACGCATGAAAGTAACTGGTGATTATTGACCTTACATGGAGACATAAGCCCCAATAATAATTACTTACATTTTCTTTATTTGTAGGGTGCATGCCAAAACATTTTATGCATTAAAATACATAAAATGCAAGTAAGCCTTTACACTAATGAAGATGTAATTAAAACTTTGGAACTACCCCAGATATTTCTGGAGCTAGCACAAGTTCATGTTTGACTTTACATTCTCTCTGCAAGAGTTCCAAATATTAAGGGTATGCCAGGAGTTGTGGTGCAAGCCTTTAATTCCAGCCCTTAGGAGGCAGAGGCAGGCAGATCTCTGAGATGGAGGCCAGCCTGGTCCACATAGTGAGGCTGGGATTAGAGAGACCCTGACAAAACCAAACCAAACCAAAACAAAACAAAACACAAATATTTTTGTCTGATAATATTTTAATAAGTTTGCTAAAATATTGAGCATCAGTTTTAGAGATACACAATTAAATACTGAAGAAAAATCAACTAGGTTCTTGATATAATGTAATATGCTGTGCTAAAATTGAAAAGAATGAATGGTTTTCTTAATATTTCTTTTGAATGATATCGTAGGTGCTTTGATTTATAGAAAATAGTGTAGGTCATGTGACTGTTATGGGCACACAGCAAGGGGACTATTCAAGATCAGTGTGCATGTGTGTGTGTGTGTGTGTGTGTGTGTGTGTGTGTGTGTGTGTGCGTGTGTGCGTTTCTTTCTAGCTGTACTACCTAGCTGTACCCTTGGACTACCTTGAGGTGACAAGGCTCCTAGTACTCTGCCTCTGCTTCAAAGAGACCACTGACAAAACACAAATATTAAAGGTAAGGGATGAAAATTTGAAATAAAATATTAGAAAGTTTATGTTTCTTTGTTTCCTCTAGTGATGATTCATACATCTAAAGCCAAATTTCAAGGCATCATTCCCAGTCCACTGTATTGTAACTTTGGAGGTCAGTCTTGAGGATGCATGTATTTTTATACTCTGCAGGTGGCATTGATGACAGCCAAGGTTGGAGACCACTGATTTTGCATAAAATGCCATGATACAAGATGCACCTCTGTGGGTCCAGCACTATTTTAGTTTCTGGAGACATCTCTGTTATCAGGGCAGGCAGGGCTTCAGCTCTCCTAAAGAGAGCTGTGGTAAGCTATAGGCAACAACTCACCTGCTGGCACAGCACTATCAGCACACTGGGGCAGGGCAGAAAGCGACAGGTTTCTGTTCCAGTGAAAGGTCAAGAAGGGATTGAGAAGCCAGGGAAGCTCCTCTGTGATGGCCCAGTTGTTCTGCCCTTGAAACAGAGTTGCCAGGTAAAATTCTAAAGAAAAACAGCTTTCTAGGGAGGTCACAGCTAGCTCGATTGCCCTGTTTCATATATCTGTTGCTATTTATTTATTTAGTCATTGTCATTTTTGACACAGGGTCTATCTGGTAGGTTTTTAAAAACCCTCCATTCTTCGTGAAATATTGAAAAACATACTAAGAATATATCATTTCTTCCAGCTCTTTCACTGTTATCAACTGCCCTTTCAATTATAAAATTGAAATTGCCAAGGGAAAAGTCATATGTGATACTGATCTCATAATGGAATATAAAACTTTGGTTCATAAACAATTGGGGAATTAAAGAACACGGGTTTGCTATTAGCTGCTTGTTGTTTTTGTTGCTGTTTTGCTAATTTTCAAAAAACTCTTGTCCTAACTTCTCTGAATCATGGTATCTAAGATGACTAGCTCTTAAATTGCACTATCAGTGTTCTTAATAAAAAGCAGTTCATTTGCTTTCTGAAAGTCTGAGCAAAGCGTCCAACCCACCAGCTAGCTCCTCCTCAGCTCGCTCAGCAAAGCACCCAGCAGCTGCTCGGTGAGAAGGGGTTGCACAACCTGCATCCTTCCAATAGTCACACTGGACTTGGGAAAGAAGGGCATCTATACCCTAGACCCTTATACTTTAACAGTTTGTATTTTAGTAATTATATCCAAAGGTTCCATAACCTCTCAAAACAGTGCAACAGGCAAGGAGCCAAGCATCCAAACATAGGAGCCTGTGAGGGACATTTTACACCTAAACTATAACAAGTGGTGAAGTCAGACACTCCCCCCCCCACCCCCTACCCCTGCCAAAGCATATCTGAACAGAGGGAGACATGGGGGAGAGGAGGGATAGGAAAGGGAAATAGAACATAAGCAGGGTTTTTAAAAGCTCCTGAGCCCTTCTGCTCTACTCCACTACAGACAGGTCTTAGCTGTAATCCATCCCCCTGAGAATCATAGTACAATTTAATGAGGCCTTTGGAATTAGGTGAGCCTGGATCTAGCTCTATCAACACAATTATTTGCTGACTGACCCTACCACCTCACTAGCTTCTCTGAATTTTCACTTTCCTCCTCTGTAAAATAGAAGAAATAGTAGTAACTATCTCAAATATTTATTTGAGGATTGAGTGATATTCAATTATATAAACTATTGGGCACAGTATCTAACACATACAAATAATGAATAAATATTGGTCGTGATTATTATGACCAACCCGTGAAGCAGAGCTGAATTGCCTGGTCAACACTCTCATCATTAAATATTTGTCACAGAGGACATGGAGGCTAATAAAATCTTTCAAGAAATCAGACCAGAAACACCTGTGATAAGTGATAAAGTCAGCTCTCACCAGGATATTCACATAAGGATCTGGCCTTATTAACAATGTTTGTGCCTTGGTGAATGCACATGAGTGTGCAAAGACTCAGGCCTACCATCAAAGCAGGTGGGCAAAAAGCTTGGGTGGTATTTGGAAACAATAGCATTTTTTTTTCTGTGTTCCTGAGAACTCAGAAAAGTAGGCTGAACCCTAGCTGGTAAGTTAACACACAAAACACAAACCAGTGCTTATTTCTTCAGAAATGATTATGGGTTCTCTGTAAAGATGCTGTGGTGCCCCAAAACAAAGAAAGACAATTCTTCCTTCCCCAGCAGGTGAAGCACTCTGGGAAACAGCAAGTCCTCTAGCAGCCAGGTGATGCCACAGCAGGTTTCTGCTCATTTATGAAAAGAAGTTTCATGAATCACATTACAACTACTGCCTGGGTCTCCCCCTTGCAGACTGCTTTTTAAGTTACCAGTGAATACTAAGACTCCATGCTTAGACAAGGGAAAGTGGAGGTTCTGAGGTTTCCAAAATTTGGATTGCTACAGATTAGCCCCCAAAGAACTTCATGCTGCTCGGGTCATCTGAGTTCTAAAACTTTGGTGCACTAAGGACAAGTATCAGTGTGACTCCGTGCAGTCAATGCCTAAAGCTAAACAGCTGGTGCCCTGAGTGCCAGCCAGGCTCCTCAGGAAAACAGAAATTTCCACTTGGAGTCAAAGCCAAGCCCAACCCATCCCACTCTTCTCCTACAACAAAGGCCTTGGGAAACAGTGAGGAGAGGACAAAGTTTGGAGATGTGATCAGAAAAGCTAGTGACTGCACACAACTATGCCAGGACTCTTCACCCATAGTGTTGTTCAAACCCTTAATGATTCTGCTTAGATTCTGCTGTAGAATATCAAGTTCCACACTCTGTTATACCATGCAGATGCTGTTTCTCTCTTTTTAATGAATTTACCTTGGTAAAAATTATAAATACAGAAACAGTTAAAATTATGATAAAATTATGATAAAATTATGTTGGCATCCCATAAACATGAGGAGGGAGAAACACCGAGCTATTTAAAAAGCCCTTGAGGACTGTGTTATTCATTTATTTCTTTATTTCTTCTTTTTCTCATAGTGGCTCTCTCTCTCTCTCCTCTCTCTCTCTCTCTCTCTCTCTCTCTCTCTCTTCTCTCTTCTCGGATAGTAGGGAGGACAGCAGGCCTAAAGTACTTGATCTTTGTGATGGTTTGCATGAGAATGTCTACCTTAGGCTCCAAGTTTTGGGACATTTTGTCCCCAATTGGTGGTGCTGTTTGGGAAAGGGGAGGTTCTTAGGTTTCCAAACTTGGATTTAGGTTTTAGGTCACTGGGGGCAGGCTTTGAGAGTTCTTAAGCCTTGCCAGATTTCCAGCTGCTTGCTCTCCTTTTCCTGTGCCTGCTTGAAGATATGATTGCTCAGCTTTCTGCTCCAGCCACTCTGCTGGCCATGCCTCCCTGCCATTATGGAGTCTAATCATTTTGAAATCGAAAGCCAAATAAACTTCTTCCTTCTATAAGTTCCCTTGGTCATGGTGTCTTATCACAGCAACAGTAAAGGAACTAGTACAATCTCACACTAACATGTTTGTATCTTGTTTTTCTATTTTGACAACTACATTTAAGAGCAACCAGCATCATAGCTGTGGTTGGGCATCTTACAATGCTGCACAGGCTGTATATGGTAATGAGTAGGCTCCTCTACACTGTTTCAATCAGAAGAAAATATACTCCATCCAATTTTAAGCATAGCATCTCTTTGAGATTTCCTTTGAAACAAAGAGAAAGGAATTAAATTCATATTTCAATGATACTATGTTGGGGACCCCTGTTGTGTAAAGTAGCAGTCTCTCCATGTCCGGATAGCCCACGGGCTCGGCGTTCTATGTAGAGTCTCCTTTTATCAGCAGGGCACCTTCCTACCTCTCTTTCTGACTCTTCTTTGAAGTGGCCGCCACAGATACCCTGCCAAAAAGATGGCCTCTGGCATAGGAACTGCCAGGTTTTCCTGTGTGATAATCAGATAATGTCTGGCAGCCTGGCAGGAGCCCACCACCACATATAAAGAGGGCATCCTAAAAGCACCTATCAATTAAGGCTTTTACCACTGCCCCCACAGTATAAAATATCCTTGTTTCCCCTAATTAATCAGAGTTGAATCAGTAAGACCTTGAGCCGAGCTGAGTCATTGAATAAAGGAGCGGTGCCACTGAATCTGACTGAGCTGAGTTCTGTGTCTTACTGCCTATGATCCAGCCTCCCAGAGAGGGCTATCTCTTCATAAGCCACGACTCACAGAGACCCTGCTTTCGCCGTTTCTCACACCTCCCCTCATGACCTGGTGGCCCACGGTCCGAACTTAGAGAGAGAGTGCAGGGTGGAAATTGAAACAGAACCCAACTGGGCAGCTGACAGTGGTCCTAGAGCCGCCAGCTCTGGTAGCAGAGACCCACAGCAACGCGGTGCGGGACACGAGCGCACCCCAGCAACGCGGCCCACCACAGCCCGCGGGAGACCACGCCACACCCAGCAGCTGGCGCCCCGAGATTCCCGCACCCCATAATACTAGAAAAGGGACATCTGGCTTTCTCTCCATCAAGAAAAGGAAAAGCTCACCTGAGTTCATGAAACATATCAAGCAGGCAGGCAATGGGTGTGATGCAGATGCCAAAGGAAAGTTTGTTCTGCAAAATGATGCAGTAGGAGATATGGCTAAGAACACTATTGGGAATAAATAAAATATAATTGAACAAAATAACAATAATAATGAAAAAGCCACCACCAGCAAAGCAAAATCCAAGGCCAGAAAGAGTTCCATTTAAGGGAAGCATATATAATTTGAATTTAAAATCATACCAAGATTCCGTATGACAGAATGTGAACCACTGTATTCAATACAGAGGGTGGAAGGAACAAGTGGATAGTTTCACGTTGTTTCCTTGGTCTAACATAAGAAAATGATATATTGAGAGCAACTGACACACTCTACACCTTGCTGGTATAATATTGATCTTCTCTGTCACTGGTTTCCTGCTATCAGTTTGTTGCAGTAACTCCCACATGCCACCTTAATTCAGTACTGCTTTCAAACATAGTAACCTAGAAAATCAGCTAAGTAAATAAACTACAAGACTTGGAGAAGGAGAAACAATAGTTAGTTTAACTTGGGGATGGCCACAAGTTTACTGGCTTATATTTGGACAGTCCTGCAAACAAACAAACAAAAAAAGGTATATTAATTCCTGCCATACACAAAGACTCAGATGGGAGAAATAGTTGAAATTATAATCAATATAGTTCTTAGAGGTTATTTCCAGTCTGGTACTTTAAGTTACACTGAGGCTAACTGTCTTTAGCTACAGATGGGAGTAGCAAAGTTCTTAGGAGTAGAAAGCTCTTTGTATTCTATTTGTTCTAACCACAATACCTCAGTGCCTGTAGAGAATGCTAGCTAAGGACCAAAGCAGGAGCCTCCATGCCTGGGCCCATAGCTTGACTTCCTGCAGGTTACTGTGCCCTTTTGTCCTGTGCTTTGTCCCCTTCTGTTATTATTGCTGTTGCTTTTACTTTACATCCTTCTCTGTTGGGTGCATATTAAATAACTTTGAAAAGAAAATGGGTTCATTTACTTTAAATAATCATGCAGTCAGGAAACAAAACCAAGTTGCTCCAATATCAGATTTGGAAAGACTTCAGAGTGGAAAGGAAGTAACAATGAGGTTGCCGAAAGGAAGCTTGTGGAAAAGTACTAAGCAGAGAGAGACTCTCATCTCCACTTGCCCTTGTGATGAGTTATCTTTGGACAACATCCATGAAATCAAACACATTGATATTAATCACCAGGAAAAAAATAAGTTAGATTAAAAAATAAAGCTAAAGACAGGATATAACAGCCTTCATTTTCAAATGAGTATCTGAAAATGTTTCTTAAATTAGGCATACTATAAAAGGTGCTGTGGCAGAGTCCACTTTTCCACCTGCTGTTTGAAATTCTTTGCTCCCAATCCAGTTAAATATAACACACATCATTTTCCTTTGAGGTCAAAGAGTAAACCAGACTTTCAAACACTTCTGCTTTTGGTACCTGCACATCAGGTACCCCGTGTTTATGACCCACACAAATCCTGTATTTGGAGCAGAGTGTACAGCTGATCTCTACTGATCCCCAAAGAATTATGTCTGCGTCTTGCCCAAGTGGGTAATCATTAAAATAATATATATAACTATGACTTAGTACAGAACAGAAACTTTTCTTTTTCCAACTTGAACATTTCTTTTTTTTTTTTTTTTTTTTTTTTTTTTTAGACAGGGTCTCCCTGTAGTCCCAGCTGTCCTCCTGGAACTCACTATGTAGACCAGTCCGGCCTTGAACTCTCAGAGATCCACCTGCCTCTGCCTCTAGAATGTTGGGACTAAAGGTGTGCACCACCACGCCCAGCGAGCATTTTTTTTTTTTTAACATCTAAGTGAGAAAGGTAATCCAAGAATGCTTAGGGCAGAGGTAAGATCAGCTGAGCTATTTTCTATTTATACTGAGATGACCAGCCTTCTCATGACTGTCCCAACTGGTGAACCAAAATCATTACCAAAGACATCAACCACAGCAGTGAAAAGTTACTCATTCACCTCTAGTTTAAGCTAATTCTCTAAAAGGATTGCCATGCTTTTGATTAAAGTAGACCTAAAACTGTATTAAGGAACTTACAATCAATCAGAGGGTCCTCATATCTGGCCTTTTTGTGTATACTAATGAAAGCAAAACATAACTAGGTCTGATTTGACCTCAGAGAGTAACTGTCAGGCCAGTCAAGTGGAAATTTTTTTTGGTCATGGAATGCCAGGCATGCAGTTTTGGTAGGATTCCTTTTATGCAGTATTTTTCTTTTCAAACTTCAGGTCATTATCACATTTAGTGGTTCATAAAGTTAAGTCAATGTGCTGTGATGGGAGCTTTTTAAATAAAATAAGTAGAATGAAACAGAGTAGAAATAATAAGGAATGCACATAGAGAGGTTAGGTAATATTTCATGAAGTTATTTTCAGTATTGTATCGGTGTATAAACACACACACGCCACACATCCACATCCACATACATACACAAAGTAACATGAAACAATGTGATATTTATTGTTCTAAAAACACTTGCAGAAAAGATAATTCCACTTTTCATATAGTTTCTACACATACCCATTACAAATATATCTTTTCCAACAATAAAGGGGTGGAGTGTGAGGGAAGCAACTTTAGGCCTCAGCACACAGCTGTGGGGGAAGAATCAGCACTCCGTACACAAGAAAAATCTGCTGAAGGATGAAAATGAGCCTTTCCACTTGGGTGATAAGTTGGTGATGTGAGTCTCAGTGGATGAGCAAAGCACTGCGGTTTCCAACTGAGTCACAGCTTTCTCGGATATGGTAGCTTGTTCTGAACTTATCGAACTGTGAAGACGTGGTGGGATGCTCAATATATTTTCATAATGGTAGAAAACTCTTATTCAGTGGGTGACTAGGTATCTTCTCAATGGAAAGTTCCAAAACAAGATCTCTATTAATTATTCTTCCATGTAAATGACCCCTCTACTCCTTCTGAACCCCAGAAAAAAAACATTTTATTCCTCAATGTCATAAAAAAGCTTAGTTAAATTTCTAGTGTTCAAGAGGGAAGTTAAATGCATTATCTTCTCTTCAAAGAGGTATTAAAAATACACCTGAGAGTTCCTGGATTTAAGATAATACAACATTTTATTATTTAGTAGTGTGTCTGTTGGTATACACACACACACATATACATAGACACATACACATATCCATATATATGTATATATACAGTATATAATTATTTTCACAGGCAGAATTTTTGCCACCATTTGTCAAAAATGGCATATTCCTATGTACACTGTCCATCTTGCTATTCTTAACAATCCATACCAAACATATGTGCCAAATATTGCAATGTAACTCTTTTAAATGAATGGCTGTTAACTACTTCATTACAAACAAATACTGTATACTGTATGTATTCAATTGCTGCCCTTTTCATGTTTTTTTTTAAATTTTTTTTTCTGGGAGAGGAGGTGCTTACTATAGCCAGTGATATAAATCAATTTTTATGCTTGTTATCATTATATAAAGCAGATTTATTTTAGGAAAATTCTGAGAGAAAAATTTAAATTTTAACAAAATGTTGACCAATTCCTTCGTAAAAAGCCCGTAATTCTTGCTCCTACCAACAGTATGTGAAAGAAATTGTCTCCATCGTTGTCAACATTTGTATGTCTATCTCATTTTTCCTTTAATACGTGTGTTGCTTTATTTTCATTTAGTTTTTGAGAATTCCGTACGAGTATTATATTTGCATTGTATTTCCACCCCTCCCAGTCCCCCACCAACTCCTCCCATGTCCTCCCCACCCACTCTCAATAGCTTGTCCTCTTCTTTGGTTATTATTGTTACATATACATATATACATTTATAAAGACACACACACATAAAATGCACTGAGTCCATTTAGCAGTGTTCAAGTGAACTTATGTTTAGGGCTTCCCACTTGGGATTAGATAACATTTCAGGCAGCTAGTCCTGGAAGAAAACAGATTCTCCCTCCCTCAGCATCCATTGATTGCCTACAGCTCTTCATCTTGAGGCAGAAGCCCATTAAATTTCCCCATCCACATTGGCATGTCAACTGGTTATGTCGTTATGCTTTTATTAGGTAGTTTATCATAGCAATAGAAACGAATCTAGAAACTGCAACAACAGTGCATATCAATACCCCACAGGGAACACCTTCCAGTTGCTTTGTTTAGTCTCATAATTTATCTTCCTCAGCCACTCTGAAAATATTTGACTCAATTACAAACTATCTTCTTTGGGGTTTAAGTGGAACTACACTAAATATAGTCAGGAATTCATCTACTGAGTTTTAAATTTCTCCTTGGATCAGTTTTGGTGGTTTACATTTTCCCTAGTTCAGGAGTCGGCCAACTGTTATCTCCTCTTTGCTTTTCTGCTCGGCTTGGTTGACTTTCAGTTCACTCTTTTTCTCTTCCTAATTTCTGCATTCTACTCTTTTCGATTTGATAAAAATTTTACTTCCCATTCACAAATAAGCAAATTAAAATCTCCTGAAAACTACATGCCAAACACTACCAATAAAGTAAAATCAGATGTTTATGATCATATATAATCAAAATTCCAAGCCCTTCTTCCATCTATGTACATTTTGGCTGCCCTGTTTCCCCTTTAGCTCCTGCAGGGTGACAGTCCACATTCCTTCTCTGTAGACAAGCCTGCCTGGCCCACCATGCCCTGCAAGCTGGTCTCCTCAGAGCCACAGGGATAAATGTGACTTCATTTCCATCCATTGGATGCTTTCCAAAGTGACTTAGTAGAGAGCGGCCACTTGTGCTCTTCCTGCAGCTAAACACAGTGATGATGGCATCAGTGTTCTGTGGCTTGGTTCCCAGTGTCCTGCCCTTAACACCATGATGTTAAAAGACAAGGTGTGATCCAGCCATTTCGCTCCCGCAGGCATGAAGGTACAATACAGTTCTGGAGCCAGTGGCAGAAGCCACAGCTTGGGGACCAGACAAGTCCTGCTGGCTGTGGTTTACTGATCCTAGCAGCTTCATAGTATCAATGGCAGATCCATGGCAGCAGCCACATGGGGTCCCAATTCTGGGATGTAGAGAACTGATCATGAAAGCTGAGTCTAAATCACAATTTCAACTGTGCAATGACCCTTCGATCATTCAGTATGGCCATGTTGTAGATTCCTTCCTGCTGAAAAGGAAGGAATCCCTTATAACTCAACTGAGTGATAGATGCTCCTTAGTACTTGGAGTTTTATATTCAGTTTCCTTTCTTCTCTATCAAGAATCCTTATTTAGCTTTTATATTACACATTCCCCATCACTATCATCCACTACATTTAATCAGCATTTCAGTATCAATCAAGGTGCCAAGAATTGGGTTTTGCAGGAAAAGAAAAGGCTGCAAATCTTGATCCATGTCTATTGTTCCGTATCAGTCACCTCACAGGTTTTCATAAATATTTTCCAGTTTTATTCTCATATAATCTAATAATACATTGTTCATTATTTTTATTCAAAGTACCTCACTGAAGGTCTTGCAGTAGAGCCAAACACACAAATTGTAATGCCACTACTGTTCTGTTCATGGTATTTCACTGGAAAGTTTTCATTTGTTTATGTTTCTCTCAAATGTTTAATTCTACCATTTATAACCACAAGCCCTTCTCCAAGCTCACCTGAGCAAGGACTTCTATAATTTCCTGTCCTCAGCAGGCCACCCTGAAATCTGGGTGCTTCAATGTTCTTTATGGTCCTGAAATGTTACTTTCCAAATATTCCTTTTATTCTGAGTTCATTTACATGTCTACTTATTTTATAAGAACTAGTGATATTGGAAATTCTTCAGAAAAAAAGATTGCCCTTCGGGTTATCCTAAGTGTATAACACTTTCATTGGCATAAAACGCTTTTTAAAAAAACAGAATTCCATACATTCTTTTTGTTTTGTTTTGTTTTGTTTTTGTTTTTGATTTTTGAGACAGGGTCTTCCTGTAGCCTAGTTGGCCTGGAACTCACTATGTAAGCCAGGCTGTCCCTGATCTCGCAGAGATCCACCTGCCTCTGCCTCCTGAGTGCTGGGATTAAAGGTGTGTGCCACCATGCCCGGCTGCACTCATGCATTCTTAATTTCTACCACACAAATACTTGGGAATTCATGTGGTATGTAAGCATACAAAGTAATTCTTGAGTACTTGGCCCACACATAACTCACATTCTACAGGCCTCTGTTGTCTCATCTGTGAAATGGAGGCACTATCATTCACCTGTTGCTGGGTATTGGAGGTTAACAGAGTCCTGATTAACAATACTTACATAGCCACATAGCCCTGTCCAAGGCCACAGAGTTGGAGGGATGATAAGCTCTGCTAGCCAGTCCTGGGCGCTTAGCATCCCAACTCCCTCAGATTTCCTCAATCAAGTTTAACTCAATATCTCTGCCATTAAGCTTATTCCACAAGCAAAGACTACTTTAAGAAGCTGCACTCGATACCTGGGACATCATCGCCCACCCCAGAGAGCAGGGCCCCTCCCTTTCTACCTTTAACCAACTCGCAAAGCCACCCCCTCAACACTCCTCTGCCAACATCAGAGGGGGAAATCACTCATCTTCACCTCACACTCCCTAAAAATACAACTCCTACAACATGTGGCTCACGACTTCAGCTCACGACTCTTGGAGAAAAGGCAGCTTGTCTTTATACATCATTAGAAGTGACAGTGCTGTGTAGTTCTTCAGCATTTGGATATTTCCTCTAGACACTGTCTGCAAGAGGGTACAGGTCTTATTTAAATGGATGTGTACAATGCCCAGATGAAGAACATCCATTGTGGATGCTTATTCAATAAAGTCCCTTGGCAAACAGCATGTCTGCCTACCTTTCCTCCTCATAACTCCTTGGTTAATATGTATAATATTTAATCTGTTGTTAATATGTATATAGTATCTAGAAAGTACAGCTGCACGCAAGTTCACTAGTGCATCCCTAAGGCCAGAGGTATCCTAGAGGCAACTTTACCAGTAAGAACTGACCTAGGAGCTGGCAAGATGGCTCCATGTAAAAAGAAATTTGTTGAGCAAGTCTGAAGACCTGAGTTAAGATTCTGGAACCTGTGTAAATGTGAAAAGAGAAAACCAACTTGACAAAGTTGTCCTGTAACTTCCATACATGTGCCTTGGCATGCACGTGCCCACATACACGATACACACACTCACCCCGACAATAATAATAACAATAATAATGATGATTAATAAATATGATAGAAAAAACTGGTCCCAAAATATTATCTAGAAAGGAGACAGCTGGGAAAAGACTGTCCAAAACAACTTTTCCCAATCATACCCAGCTGCCCTAGAACCATCCTAATGTCCTAAACACTCCTTAGTCAGTGGAGAGAGTGCAACATCCAGTTGACTCTCCCAGTTGTACTGGAAAATTCTGGCCTTTGACAGCCTGGGAGAAGAAAGGAACTGTCCAAATAACAATAGCTCACACCAAGCCAAGGTAAACTGGTACAGCCTGGATTTCTTTAGTTATTTGTGCTATTTACTACCCAATGCAAGTTTATCAGGACATATAGACATTGTGGGGCACACTGAAGGTGCTCTCCAAGCTTCTATGAAATATTATCAGACAATATCATATGCTTCTATTTAGGCCTGGCTCCAATATTAGGACTGAGCACCTCAATTCTTTATCTGTTCATAATTTAATACTGAAATCCCATGATGCTGATGAATGCTTGTTTGGTTTCTTCTGTCTCTATTTTCTCTGAGAAACTAAAGAAAAAGAGTTGGCTTCCCTCTTGATATGTGGCCAAACTCTCCAAGTGCTTTAATTCTTCATTGCATTCTTTGTGTGTATCTGTCCTGTGTGTGTACATGTTCATATATATGTGCATGCGGATGTGCACACACATGTATGGAGGCCAGAGGGTGATGCCAGGTGCCTTTCTCAATTGCTCTCCACCTTATATTTGAAGACAAGGTCCCTCACTGAACCTGGAGCTCACAGATTGGACCACATTGACTGATCAGCAAGCTCCAGGGATCCACTTGTGTTCCTCTCTGGCACTCTCCAGGGTTTCTCAGCACTGCTTAGCTGGGATTACAGGTGAGCACCATTGTGCCCTGCTTTTTATGTGGGTGTTGGGGATCCAAAGTCAGGTCCTCAAGCTTGTGTTCCCACTTTTTACCTACTGAGCCCTTTCTCCAGCCCTCTTTATTGTATTCTGGTATAAATGCTTCTTGGCCCTTTTAGTTATGTGATTCAGCTCTCTTGGTTATTTCTAAACCCTCCGAAAGAATTTTATAATCTGGCCTCAGTCTTCCAGAATTTTAGTCTCAGGATACTGTTCTGTGATAACACTTCAGATCACATAGTATCAGATTTACTACTCAGTCACTGAAAATTAATTATCACAGTGTACATATAAGTTAATTAGGTCCTCGTATTAATTACTGGGTTCATTGTCTCAAGATTCTTCAATCTTTCTACAGCTTAAAGAGACAAACATACAAGTGGGCTTGAACTTTCCTTCTGAAATTGCCTCAAGACATCATTTTCCTCTCTTAGGCTCTTGTAATCTGTAGAAGAGCAACACCAGCCTCCTCCACAGCATAGAAAGCACGGTGAATTCTCACAATTAGATGTATTGAAAAGCAGTCAGCAATTCTAAAAGGCGATTATGGTGATAGTACAGCACTGCCTACAACTCTGTGGGCTCTCAAGCAGGAAGCTGGTGTGGTGTGTTCCTTCACTAAAAAGAACTCTGAGCAAGTAAATAGAACACATTTTTTGATACCTGAATGCATCATTAGAAGAGCCAGGAAACTAGTGTTTTACACTGATGTTAAACAGTCCACTTCACATTCACATTTGGAAGCTAAGTTCTCAGAGTGGGGTTATTAACACTGTGTTCTCTGATCAAAACACAGCTGCATAGCTGTGTATATTTAATTTTGAAATTTAAGTAATCTGAAGAACTTCAAAGTTAAAATAAAATTTTGTAATCAAAATAATTTATAGGCTGAGGTATGGCTCAGTGATAAAGTGTGGACTTAGCATATTTGAGGTCCTGGGCTCAACCCCTAACACCAATTAAAACACACACACACACACACACACACACACACACACACACACACACACACACACACACAATGTGATACTAACCTCATCCAATTAACCCCAACAGGTAATTCCCAGAAAAGACTCACTTTCAAAAAAACTGTCTTTGAAAAATGTTACAGCATAGGCCTGCCTTTCTTTCCTCCTACCCTGTCTCCATAAGCTCTCTCTCTGGTTCACGTTATCATGTATCATGTATCATAAAGTAGTATCTGTTGGATATAGGAGTAAACTAGAGTTTAATCAGCAGTTTTTTTTAAAAGGTGAATAAAAGAGAGGCACTTGGTTCTCAAAGATTAAATACAGGCTTTCCTATGGACCAGAGTAAGAACTGATGGTCTGCAATAACCAGATATACCAGTTACAGGGGAAGAAAAGGCATAGTCGGGTGGTGGCAGAGTTCTCACCAGTGGTGAATGCAGGCATAGTCCAACTGCAGGTAGAAAGTGGTTTTCCTCTTTGAAATTATTTCTAACACCTTCCCTTAGACTCTGCTTCCTAGAACAGCCCTCTAAAGAATCATTTCTGAAATCTTCTTAGAATGCTCAAACAATGGTATGGTGAATGCACGCAAGCAGCAAAGATTTGCTGAAGTAAGCTCACTTCTCAGAGCTTCGATTCCTTTAAGATTTATTTTATTTTTACTTATGTGTCTGTGTGTGTTCTTGTATGTATGTGTACATGTGAGTGGGGTACTTACAGCAGCCAGAATAAGGTATTGGATGCCCTGGAACTGGAGTTACAGGCAGTTGTGAGCCACCATATCTGGGTGCTAGGAACTGAACTCCAGTCCTCTCAAGAGCAGCAAACACTCTTAATCACTTAGCCATCTCTTCCAGCCCCAGTGTTTTCATTCTTAAAGGGGTAGAGTGGAAAGATAGAATGAGCAGGAAAGAAAGAAGGTTTGTGGAGCAAAAGGAAAGAAATAAACTTTTCTTTCTGCTCTATTAAAGCTATCCTCAGCATAAAGAACTTCTGCCTTAAATATGCATAAAGTATAATAAAATCACCAGCATTGTAGAAATAAAACTGGTATAACTTACATTAGCCCAAAGCCTAAATAACATGGGGAAGGAACTGCCTACTTACTTCAAAGAATTTTTTTTTTTTTTAACAGGGTCTCCCTAGTCCCAACCCACCTGGAAGTCACTATGTGGACCAGGCTGGCCTGGATCTCCCAGAGATCTGCCTGCCTCTGCCTCCCAGGGGCTAGGATTAAAAGTACATGCCACCATGCCTAGCATTGTTTTGAATTTTTTATGTGGTTATTGTTTTGTTTTTTTTGTTTTCAAGACAGAGTCTTACTTTGTCACCCAGGGTTGGCCTGTAACTCATAGCAATCCTCCTGCCTCACTCTTCTGAATGCTAGGATTCTAGACATGTGTGATCACACTGGACTTTGAAGGATTTTAAAAATAAATATTCAACCATTAATAATAAAGTAAGTCATGATACCATGCTAGCTATGTGGTTCTTAGCTAACACCATGCTTTCAGGATGTGGGGATCTTCTAATTCCTGTACACATTTGAGAATGTCTTCTCTCTGAGCAGCTGCCTGCAAACAGAAGGCAGTGTGAGCTATGGTTGTGAACTGCCCTGTGCTGCCTTAAACAACATGTACTGAGGGCCTACTTAGGTAAGCCCTTGCATTCTGCAGCACACAACAATAAGTGAAGGTCACAGTATTTGTCTTCTTGAAGTTTACTCTCTTCCCAGTAAAGTTAAATTGATCAGAAAAATGACTGGGGAAGTTATCTTCTGATTACAGAATGAAACCAAGGCTGAGTGCTTAGAGTTCAGTCAAATTTGTCTGTTCAGATTGAATGGTCTGAAGAATATGAAGGAATTTGGGGTTATATCAAAATAGAAAGTACGGCTAAATATTCTAAGAGCTAGTAAAATATAAAATCCAATCAAGTGATGTGAGGGTGACAGGTTTCTCTTTGGAAGTCATGGAGCTGTGGACTGTGATGTTTAGCTTTATCAACTTGACACAAAGGTAGAATCATCTGGGAAGAATCTCAATGAGGAATTGTCTACATTGAATTGACCTGTGAGCATGGATGTGGGGGACTGTCTTATTAAGTTAATTGATGTGAGAAAACTCAGTCCAGTAGTGCCATTCCCTAGTCAGTGAGTCCTGAACTATATGAGTGAAAAATTGGAGCTGAGCATAAGCAACCAAGCAAGTGAGCATGCATGCATCCATTTCTCTCAACTCTGGACCATGGAAGTGATGTGACCAGCCGTCTCAAGATCCTGTTAACTTGGCTTCCCTGCGATAATGGACTGTAATCTGGAATTGTGACCTAAAATAAGCCCTTTTTCCCTTGAATTTTTTTTTGTCAGGATATTTTATCACAGCAACAGAAATGAAACTGGGACAGACACACAGCAGTTTGCTGCTGCCGCTGCTGCTGTTTGGTTTCACTTAGCTCAGGCAGACCTCACTATGTCACTGAGTATGACCTTGAAATTCTGATTCCCCCCTGCTTCTACCTCCCAAGTGCTGGGATTATGCATGCTCACCACTACACCTGGCTCAAGGGCTAGAGCAATTATAAGTACAGCTGGGGTCAGTGGTAGGAATCTAGTCAATGCCCTAAGCCAAAGTAGTTGTCCTGTACAACCTCAGGTGTTCTCACAAATTGTCCCCTGAATTGGAAAACGACCTCAACCAAATGACAAGCTCCCTACTCAGACATCAACCCCAAAGAAGTAGAATCAGCTAAAACCACTATTTCAGGCATCCTGTCACTTTATATCCCCTTCATCAATTAATTCTTTCTTAGAATTTACTAAGATACAGCATAAGCATGTTCAGTTAGTTTATGCTATTTGTTATTTACTTCATTCTTAGAATGTCAGTTTCATAAGGAAATTTTATGTTTTTTTGCTAACTTTTGAAATGCCTAGAGCATGGCTTGGTACACAGATAGTTTAGATAATTATTGAATGAAGAGCTAAATAAATAAGAACCATAGAACTAGTGTTTTTAGTAGAGAGACGTTTGAATATTCAGAATTTTAGGTTAGGTGTGAAAGATTTTGGTCTGTTGAGAGGCTACCAGGCTTAATAAGTATAATTTAAAATGTTTATTTAGGTAAGTAATTTAAACTTGCAATTTTTAAATAGAAATCTAACTAAATTTATAAATAATATTGAAACATTTAAGAGAATGTTAGACTCACTCTATAGGTTTAACTTTTAGAATTTTAAGATTAAGTACTTGGGAATGCTAGTCAATTAGAAAATGAGAACTTATATACAAAATCGGTAGTGTATTAAACTTGTCATTTACTATATTGAATATCATGTTATTCAAAGTTGCTTTAAAATAGTTATTTTTGTTAATTTTATAAATATAAAAATATTTGTAAACCATACCTAAAAACATAAATTTTCTGAATCTCAAACTATAATAAAATGTTAACATTTAAATTAAATATAAGCTTTGATTTGTTTTTTTTTGTTGTTGTTTTTTTATGTGTATGAGTGTATTGCTCACACTTATGTCAGTGCACCCATGTTGTGCAATGCCCATGGAAGACAGAAGAGGGCATCAGATCCCCTGGAACTGAAGTTATGGGCGGTTGTTAGCCGCCATGTGGGTGCTGGGATCCAAACCCAGGTCTTCTGCAAGAACAGCCTGTTTTCTTAACACTCTGAGCCATCTCTCCAGCCCCCTGGTTTGGTTTTTTAAGTCATGGGGATGACTAGGTGCACTGTGCTGTAGAAGAGCCAGGGCTGCCTCCTGCAGAGACTGCATCCCAGGGCCAAGAGTCAAAACAATTAAGTTCTTGTGCTGCTACTGACACATTAGGTTGAGGTCAATGACCTAATTTCCTGGGGGCTTTCCTACACAAAATCAGGAGATTTTTGTGAAACCACTTATTAAGATCTTCTTCTCTAAGTCATATTGCTGCTGAAGGCCAAAAAGCAGATCCAAAACACAGTGGGAGCTCAGGAAATAGGGATTTCTTTCTACATGGAAATCAGGCATGCACTGGTGGGAAGTGGGTAGGATCTGACAAATGCATGTGAGGAAGAACAGCATTCCAGGTAGACACAACCACCCAATGCACTAACGCAGGAAAGTAAAAATGGGCTTGGAAAATGGGGAGTCAGAAAACAGCCAGGGTGGGCTAGCAATTCAGTGTGATCAAGTGTGGATTTCAGTGTACCAGTGAGTAGCTCTCAAAGTTCAATAAAAGTAAGCTATTGCACGCCTTTAATCCCATCACTTGGGAGGCAGAGGCAGGCAGATCTTTGTGAATTTGAGGCCAGCCTGGTCTACACAGTGAGTTCCAGGACAGCTGGGGCTACAAGGAGACCCTGTCTCAAAAAGACAAAAAAAA
>NW_008339519.1:399911-420726 GCF_000622305.1 Nannospalax galili
GCCTGCCTGTAATGTATCTACCTGCACCGGGGGGAGAGCTCAATAGCACCCAGGGGAGAGCTCAATAGCTACCACACCAAAATGATTGCATCTATACAAGGTCTAAGCAAACAGGATTATTACATCTATTTGAATTAGGATAAGAGTCTAAAATAAGGACATAGCTCAAATTATAGTCTTTTATCAGAGCTTTTTTTTTTGACCTTTCACTACCATGTTTGAATAAGCTCATGGTAAACATTCATTTGACACTCTGTCTTGAGTTCTGTGAAACTGAGACAATACCCACTTATTATGATATTTTTATAGGTGATTTCCTCTGCTAAATTCTCAACAGAGCTAAAAATACCCTCCATAGAAAGGTCACTGAAATTCAGAGATGAATGAATTCATTCTCATCAATATTTCAAACCCTAGCAGGCCATTACCCAGGGCTTAGGGAGGTGGCACACCGAGAGAAGAAAAAACAGCATGTTATGCATACAGTTCAGTAACTTCGAGTGGTGTGAAGACTGTGACTGTCTTCTAATGAATATGCATAAACCAGATATGCAGAACAGTCCACAAGAGAAATACGGAAAAAAAAAAAATCACTGCCTGTTATTTCTGTCCATTAGACATTTGTGTGATTAACAGGTGCTGCCTGTTAATCCACTGAAAATGAGCTGCTAGGAAAGTCACCTACCTGCCTGCAAGTCAGCTTCCTCATCCCTCTCTTTCCTGCCATGTTGGAATGTCTGTATCCAAGCAGCCAGGAAACATGCCATGCAAAACATACAGCTCCTTTGTGTGTCTCACATTGACAGGCACCTCTAAGGGTTTCCTCAATGTTTGTTTAATGATGATGGGAGAAATGGTTACATGCCTGTAAAACATGCATCAGCTCTCCAGTGATTTCTTTTGAGCTCTACAATGTGAATTCCACAAATATTCAAGTGAGCAATGAAGAATTTACTAACCCTATCATGGTGGAAACTTGGAGCTGGTCCAGAGCACGTCCTGAAGAACCCAGCTGCAGAATCTCCTGTTCTAAGTTTCCCTTTCCAGCCTCCAGGCATCTGGTCCTTTATTTCTGTTTCACCTTCAAAGGCAAATTCTCCTGCACCCTTTCCTCCCTACTTCCTATATTTACCTCTTAATCTCTGCACACCTCCCTGACTCTGTTTCTTATGTAGAAGAGCATCTTAATTCTGTCCCAGCTTCTATGCTGTGATATCCTGACATACCCCAAGTCCTAAGCTTAATATTGTCTTCAAGATTTCATTAACAGGGATGACAATTAATGACAATAAAGCACTGAAAAATTATTTGCTATTTCTATTTTCTTTCTTTGCAGGCACATACCACCACGAAAAGCCTGAAAACTCTTTTTGTTGCTGATACTTTATTCTATTTATTTATTTATTTACTTATTTATTTATTTATTTATGTGCATGCCTCTGGAAGTCAGAGGACAACTTTCAGGACTTGGTTACCTCTTTCAAAATGTGGTTTCTGGAACTCAAACTCAAGTCATCAGCCTTAGTGACAAGTGCCTTTGCCCACTAAGCCATCTCAACAGCCCTGAAATTCTTGATATCATTGTAGTACTTCTTTAATTTTAAAAGCTCAGTTATTTATTTTTTATTTTATTTATTATTTTTATTTTATGTGTATGTGTGTATTGCCTGCATGTAAGTAAGTGTACCCGTGTTGTGCAATGCCCACAGAGGTCAGAAGAGGCTGTTGGATCCCCTGGAACTGGAGTTACAGACAGTTGTTAGCTGCCATGTGGGTGCTGGAAACAGAATTCTGGTCCTTTGCAAAAGCAGTCAGTGCTCTTAACTGCTGAGCCATCTGTCCAGCCCCAAAGTCTCCACCTCCTAAGGGTCCCACTGACAGCTGCCATGTGGGTGCTGGGATTCGAACCCGGGTCTTCTGCAAGAACAACCAGTGTTCTTAACCGTTGAGCCATTGCTCCAGCCCCTAAAAACTCTTTTAATAAGAAGTTATACAAACTTTTTAATGATTCACTTCTCATAAAAATTGAATTATCCATAAACTGCCTCCATCTGCCAGGATTACATGTGCTGCTCTATGCTCTCAATACCATTCATTTGTTTAGCAACTCAGTCATCAGTTTTCCCAGAAGTATTTATGGAGTATTTTCCATAATCCAATCATTGTTCTACCTACACTGAGGAAATAGCAATAAAGGAAAAACTGTCACATTTACTTGCCCTTATTGAGCTTAATTTTTAGATGAGAGGAAAAGCAAGCACATAATTATGCATAATACGAAATATTATTTGATGAAAGAAGACAGAATAAAGGCTTTATAATGTATATGTGTATATAATGGAATACATAAGCACACATGTACATGTATATTAAAAGTTTTTATTTTTGCCTTAATTCACTTCGGAAACATCAGACATAGCAAGAGCTGGGATCTCAATTTGTCATTAGATTCTCCCAGAATACTCCAAGACCTCAGCATGCTGCTAAGCAACAGACACCAGGATGCTCCAAATTCTGCCACCCCCAACATGCACCTTTCTCCATGGGTGGTGCACCACTGTGCCAGCCTGTACTGTCATCATCAAATCTGAGCCAGGAGAGAGCAGAAATGAGATCTGCTAAGAGAAAAGATAAGCATTGCTGGCATGCTCCCTCTGGCCTCATTAAATTAGTATAAGAGAAGAAATGAATTTGAGCAAAATAGCCAGCCTGCCTGTTCTTCCTCAAAATGTACCTAAATAATAAATACTGCTTTGTATGTCCACTGTACCTATCTTTAGCTATAATTTTAGTAAATAAAGAACCAAATCCAGCAACTACGCAAAAAATGGTCTTGTATGCAAAATTTCAGTGTTGTTTAACAGGTAAAATATGTGCTTCAGAAAAGAAATTTTGCATGTGGGCCAGCTGTCCAAATTCTATCAACTTATGTATTTATTTCTATCTTCAACCTACTCATCTTTCCTTAGCTCCAGAAAGTTATTTTTAACTTTGTGGTAAGCAGTGTATGAAAATCCAAAGAATTTTTCTGATAGGAGACTATGAAATTAGAAGCTTAATGCCTAAGTGCTACAACAAAAATAAGGTGCCAAGTTCACCAAAGAAGGACTTTGATTCATTCACCTTTCCCTAACACTTTCTTTAGAACCCAGCACAGGACTTAGTCAATTAATATTTCATGGGAAACTATCTTTCCTTTTCATTGCCACGACAGTATCCAATCATGGTCTTAAGCATCCCCATGCATCATCCCACCCCATCCTCACAAAACTCACCAAGCATCTACCATTTCACCATTTTGAAGATGAGCTGAGACATAGAAGTTAAAACATATCAAAGAAGTGACCGAATTGGAAAATAAATTCAGATCTGTGACAACACCCAGGTTTGTTACCACAAGGCGAGAATCCTTTCATATGACAGAAGCTTTATTGTGCTTTCTTCTTCTTGACTTCCTCCCACAAAATCACAGTCATTTCAGATGGGAAAAGGCTGATGTTGATATGTAATTGTTCTTTAAGGGGAAAGCAGCAGCATCCAGAATAAAATTCTGTAGATTACATTAGATAGTGAAAATATCAAATGTATCTATCTGCACAGTTTCCACATGGGAAATAGGAGCAAATATAGTTTAAGGACCAGCTTAATAAACTCTCACAAATATATATGTGCACATACATATTAAAAAGCAACTTGTGTTGAAGGAACTTGAACAGACCTTTAAAGAAGAGCTACGGCATGTGTGCACAACCCTTTAGGGTTAGAGCTAAGTGACTGGTGAGCAAGTAGTGGACCTGAGAGGTTAAGGGTAAAGTAGGGATGAAGCCCTAGACAGAACATAGACCAGCCCTTTCTCTCTGCATCCTACTGTTTCCCAGGTTCTGATCATGATATAAATGTCACAGAACCATAGGAAACAACTACTCAGAGGAAAACTTTGATGCTCAGGAGGATAAGACCCTCTATAAACCATTCCTTGAACCACATACCCCATTTAAAGTAGAAAGTTGTTTGGCACAAATTGGTGGAGACAATGGGACTTTTTGGTATGGAAACAGAAGAGATGAAACCAAATCAAACATTACAAACAAGATAGGAGAGTCTCTTTTGGTGGGACTTCAGCTTGAACTGGCTGATACTAACTTGACCAGATTCAGTTGTTGTTGAGAGGGGGATCACCTTGCTGCTCACTGAACAGAAGAGAGAAGTGGTCAGTGTTATTTGAATTTTCTTAAGTAGGAATCAGTCAGATACTTGTCCAGTCATCACCCACATGGTTTCAAAAAAGTGTTTTTCCTTCTTGGAAGCATTCTGTGCTTGAGGTTATATGCTAAGAGGAGGATACTTAACTGATAAACTGCTGAGTCACTCGCACAAATGTCCTGGCCTCATTGTTAGGTCTGGGCCTTGTGATAAGGCTGAGGGACTCTGGGATACTTACTTATGCTGCAAGAAAACATAAGGGCTGTGTAGAATGAACCTGTAACAGCTCCAATAACGGTAAGTTAATTCATTATAGACTTGAATAAAACATTTAAAAATGATTGACTTTCTACATGAAAAGGTGCGACATAACGTGCAGACAGAAATGACAAGCCTTTTACCCTATCTGAGTCACCCATCAGATAGACCCATCAGTAGACTCTAATGAAGAGCCAATGTACTTAGCATGGGTAGTGTTCAAGTTTTTTTATATATTTTATTTATGATTTTTTTATTTTATGTGTATGTAAGTGTACCCATGTTGTGTAATGCCTGCAGAGGTCAGAAGAGGGTGTCAGATCACCTAGTACTGAAGTTATGGACCATTGGGTTGTTAGCTGCCATGTCAGTGCTGGGAACAAAACTGGGGTCCTCTGCAGGAGCAACCAGTCCTCTTAACCCCTGAGCCATATCTCCAGCCCAGTGTTCAAGTTCACAAAACAATCTGGGCAACTGTTAGCAGAAATCTCATGTCAGGTGTGTTATCTACAGAGAAGTAGTGGGAAACTAATAATGTAATTTTCAGCTGTAGGACCTCTAAAACTTGTGATTGTTAACTAAAAACAAGTAGAGCAGGATAACTTGTTTTGATTTTTTGGGGGCTTGTTATTATTGTGGTTTTTGGTTTTATGGTTTTGGGGGGTTGTTTGCTGGGTTTTGGTTTGTTTGGTATTTGTTTTCCTTGTACAAAGAAAGAGATTATTATGAACAATTGGGATTCTGTTCTGGCAGGTCATCTTACAGCTCACTGACTCTAGGGGCTTACCAGGGGATTGTACAGCAGTACACTTTTCCTAGCTAACAGTTACCCCTTGTTTTATCACTTGTAGCCATCTTGACGCTCAGTAGTTTTAGCTTGGTCTAACCATGAGGAACTCAATACCATAGTCTACAAACATTCTGGTCTTCTGGCCTAATCTGGTGTTCCATAACAAAGCTGTCAAAAGAGCACAAGGATGTGGGCAGCAGAAAACACATATCATCCTTTTAACAGGTATCAGGTTAAGGGCTGTGAGTTTATTTGCATTCTCTCCCCTTGGCAGTGTACCCTGCCTTTCTTAAAATGATTGAGCACAGTTTTGTATTCAAAAGAAGAAAGACGGGAAATAAGAGAGACATTGCAGTCTTTCTTCCTCTTGGTGTGCTGTGGATATGCTCACAGAACACAGAGACACAGCCAGCAGGGCTGCCACGGTCTTCGAAGAGACTGACCTAGAGAAATGAAGTGTTGCATGTTATAAAAATTTGGGTAATTGAACCTCTGTCTTGCAAGAACAACAACCCAGGAGTGAATTTATTCTTTGCATGGGAAGAAGACCGAGAATGGAATTCAACTTTTCCATTTACTTAACTACTTTGTTCATATCATTTCCTTCATCTTTATTTTTCTTATTCATGCAATCACCTAATACTGAGCAAAGACAGTTGGACGAGCATGCTGAGTTTATTGAAACATTGACTAGGAACCAGCAGACTTTCAAATACAAATTGTGGATTCATTTATTCCACAAATGCTGCCTGAACCCCTATGATAAGGTCAACTGTGTTCTAGGAGTTGGAGATTCAACAGTGACCCCCCCAAAGTAAAATACCTTGCCTTTCAGAACTTACTTGTAGGAGATGTGGGAAGAAAAAAATAAGCAAAATAAAGAAAAGGGGATAGCTGTTTAAAAACAGGCAAAAAGCAGGCAGGGGAAATATCAAGTGTCTATGTGTGTACTGAGGAAAACGTGTAGATAGAACAGTCAGGACACAACCATCACTAACATTTGCAGAACCCAAGGCAAGCACACAAAGGAAGCCCTAGAGCCCATCTTCTCTTCCCATATGGATTCCTGCACTGTGGCACGTCCTGACTACTGTACAGCAAACTGCCACCAAGTTACCTGCTTACAGCATACACATTTGTTTTCTCATAGTTTCTATGGGTCAGAAATTAGGGGACAGCTTAGCCAGGTCCTCTGCTCAGCATCTTCCAAGGCTACAACCAAGTGTATGGATCACATAATCATCTAGCAGCTCAACAGGGGAAGATTGCATTCAAGCCTTTTGTACACTGCTATAGGCACTGATGGGACCCTATACACACATATGTGTATAAGCTCAGGTTCAGGACACACTTGGAGGGAGTGTTAAAACACAGGCAACCCAACTCTTCAAGTTTAGGATTTGGTAAGCCTAAGGTAGGACCAACTAATCTGCATTTCTAACAAGCTTCCTGGTGAAGGCAATGAGGTGTTCAAGAGAACACACTTTGAGAATTCATTTCCAAATATGAGTGTTCAATCTACTCCTCCTGTCACCCTACATCAGTCAGCTCTGTCTTCTTTCAAGCCTAAAATGAACACTTTGGTAGCATTCTCTGCCTATGGGAGGTTCCTGTAAGCCTGGCAACATGCCAAAAACTGTTTGGGCAAGAAACTAGATTCTCAGGTACCTAGGGAATGATCTAGAAGAGGAGGTAGAGGGTAAAGATTAAGTATGAAGTTCTTACTTTAAACAGAGACTCATCTAAAAATTGACTGATGTGGATCTGTCTAATACACAAGGATCAGGACAGGGGTCAGGAATTCTGAAGGGCCAAATTTTACCTACTTGGAAGCCAACGAAGGAGCCATACAGTTTCCTTGATGCTGACAAAAGCAGCAAGACTTCTTGGTTGGCCACAGATAAAAGACAATTTATTACACCTAGGAAAATCAGTTGCTAGTGTAACATCACTGTGCCAGTTCCCTGAGCACTAATTCCAAAAGACTGATATAAACTAATGAAGGCCAGGTGCTGTCTGTTTATACAGTGTGGTGTGTTTTAGGAAAGTAACCCTGAAATTAGGCAACACTGATTTATAGAGAGGCTGAAAGCAAATCTGCTCGGTATCTGCTCCACAGTAAATATAGAAAGTAGCCACTGTCTTCTAGAGCTGCCCATGACAGGAACAACCTTGAAAAAAACATTCAGCCAGAGCAGTCTGTGTCCTGATTCCCTATCCACAAGTTGGATAACTTCTTCAGAGGAGGGTGTGATAAGAATAGGAGGTAGGAATTGGCTAGGCAGTTAGGGTAAAAAGACCCCAAAGAAAAGTAAGCAGTTTCTTGGCTAAAAGTCAAAACGTCTTTGGGACTCTTAGTAACATACTCTGTTCCAAAGGCCAAAAATGTCAAAAGTATTTGGGAGCTTTTATCTACTCCTTAGAAGATTTTAGCTGAAAGATTTTAGGGTTACCTCTTCAGAGGGGAGAATGTTAGAGTAGCAGAAAGTACCATTAAAAAAAAAGAAAAAGAAAGAAAGAGTACATGAAGTTTTCAAAAGAAAGTGATGGGGAGATATGGGAGGAGTTGGAGAGGAGGGAGTGGGCATGGATTTGATCAAAACATCTTATATGCATTCTCAATAAATTTTAAGGTAAAAAAAGAAAGGTTTTCATCACTTAAAAGTTTCAAAATGGGCTGGAGAGATGACTCAGCAGTTAAGAACACTGGTTGTTCTTGCAGAAGACCCAGGTTCGAATCCCAGCACCCACATGGCAGCTGTCAGCTGTCCGTAACTCCAGTCCCAGGGGATCCAACAGCCTCTTCTGACCTCCGCGGGCATTGCACGACACAGGTGCTCTTACCTACATGCAGGCAATACACAAATACACATAAAATTTTTTTTTTAAAGTTTCAAAATGCGTAATGAATAAAGAATGTGTCCACACTTTGATCTCGAATTAAGCAACCTATAAAAAACAAATACAGAGATACAAACAAGTCCACCCCTGTGCATTTCTATCTTAGAAGACAGAAGAAGGTACTAATTCTAAAACAACTTCTGCCAAAATAATCACTCAAATATACTTATTCAAAATTACAATAAAAAAAGTTGTGTTCAGCTCAAAAAAAAAAAAAAAACTTTCAGAGAGAATGCAACACAAATGCTCAGATGAGCTATGCTTAATTTTAAGATACTGATGGAGAACTACTCCCAGCAACAGGGACCCAGCTGCCTGGCCTGATGGTCGTAACATTTGGGAAAGAATCTAAGAGGGTGAGTGTAGGAATGACTTTTACTATTGATGTACTCTGGACTAATGACTTTTACCTAACATGGCAACCAAAAAGTTAGTTTGTAATGTAAACAAGCTCATGTGTTCCTTTTGTGACTTGGGCATATGACCTTAATCCTTCAAGACCCTTCCTGGACCTCCACCCCAAATAGTATATTAATGTGTGTTGCATGTTTTATATAACAAAGCTTTGCAAACAGTGCTGTCTATCTCATTAAAAGCAATGAGAGAAATTAAGAACTCTGTGTGCAGTATTCTAGGTCTAAGGATTAAAGGACAAAATTCTTCTCTGAGAAGATAAGGATAGATCTGACTTCTATATCCCCATTTCATGTTGGAGGTAGTGTTATAATAAAGAATGAGCAAAGCCCTTGCTGAAGAACACAGTTCTGAAAGAAATCTGAAGAAACAGGCTGTCAGCAGTTGGGGTCTGTCCTTTGCATGGAAATGAATGCTAAGAGTTAAGCCCTCTTTTTTATTGTATAGCTGTAATGTGACTTAGAAATGCCACAAGTAAGGAAGCAATCCAAGAGGACATTTGAGGAAGAGTGGTTGAGGGGGAGGGAGGGAAGAACTCAAAGGCTCTGAACAAAGGGAAGAGTGAGAACATCAGTCTGGTTTCTAAGGAGAAAACAAAACCAGAGAAGCCTAAGCCAAAGCAGAGAGACCAGGCACGAAACCTGACTGGACAGGAATCCAGGTGAGAGACACACTTGCTTGGCCCAGTGGGAGTGTTCAATTCCAAGTATACTTTGAAAGTAGAGTTGGTAACAGACTAGAAATGGGCTATGGGTCAGGGACAGGTTTTGAGTTTCTGAATTTGAAAAGCAGTTGCTATTAACTAAATCAGGGATGATTTAGGGGAAACTGAGGATGCTCTGGAGGAGAGAATTCAGGAAATCCCTGTCAGATATGTCAAGTTGAAGATGCTTATTAGACATTCATGCAGACATAGCAAGAGGATACCCTGAGGTTGAGGGGTTGGGTCCTGGCTGGAAAAATTAATTTTGGTGTTCCTAACATTTAGATCAATCGAAAAGCACGTGTCATGAAGAAATGGCCAAGAGAATGAGTATAGACAGAAAGGTGAAGCAAGTCAAGGCTTGATTCCTAGGGTGTACCAACAGTCAGCAAAGGAGAAGAGAAGGTTTATGAAGGAAGAAGGGGAAAAAGTGAGTTCAGGATCCTGGGAACCAAGGGAGGGAAGGACTTCAAGGAGGACATAGGAGCAACTGTGCTAAGTGATAGTGATGGTCGGCTAAGATAGGACTAGGATGCAACCTACGGATTAGGCGTTGAAAGAAAGAAAGGAAGGAGATGAAGGTGGCAGGAGGAAGAATTGAAGCATTAATTCTTCTGTCCAAATTGAATAAAAACCAAATTCGTAACTATTGCTATTATATTAGACATTATGGAGTATTTGCTTCCTCATCCTTGTGGACCAGATAAAAAGGACAGACAAAATTCTGAGGACAGACATAGCTCTGAACGGGGGGGGGGGCACAGGACACTATCTGAGAGGACAAGAGACCTCCCCCGAGATCATGGGCCTCAGGCTATCATCTGAGGGAAGAGGACAATGCAGCTCTGTGATAGAACAGAGTCAACAGACCACTGCAACTGAGTTCTGCATCTTCCTGAGGTCAAATTCTCATGATGCAATAGTTTCTTTATTTTCATATAAAGTCCTAGGTTGTTGCAATCAAGCAGGTTTAATGGTGAGTACTCAAAATAAGGGATGCAGCTTAAAGAAGTTTTTATTGTTTCTCTCCACTAGCAAAGGTCATAAAAATCTGGATTGACATCTAGTTGCAAAATTTGGGATGTCAAGACATAAAATGATAGCCCTTGATATTATTGGTTTGTTTGCCCAGATCTCTTAAGGAAGAAAATCAGTAGCTCCACAATCAAGTGAATTTGAAACACTGTGACTTCATTCTTTTCAACCTTAAACTCCATTTCAGATGTATATTTTTTAATATCTAATTTATTGTTTTTATTTTATGTGTACGAGTGTATTGCCTGCATGTGTATAAGTGCACCTGTGTTGTGCAATACCCGCAGAGGTCAGAAAAAGCTGTCAGATCCCCTGGGTGCTGGGACTCAAACCCGGGTCCTCTGCAAGAGCAGTTAGTGCTCTTAACCACTGAGCAATCTTTCCAGCCCCCAGATATATGTTTAACCTCTGCTTACTATTATTCAACTCCCTCTTTTTTTTGTAAATAGACAATATGCTTTTCAAATGTATAAGAATACAGATTTGCATAAATAACTCACAAAGCTCCATGCTGTAGATGCCTTTTGAGGTTTGAATAAGAAGCATTCCATCAAAAGCTCATGTGTTGAAGGCATGGCTCCCAGGTGGTGGCACTGTGGAAAGGTGACTGGATCATTCAGTACTAACTTCATCAAAGGGTTAATCCATTAGGACCTAGAGCTTCCTTCATAGGAGGTTGCTGAGGGTTTGCTTTGGAAGGATCTCTTCCTACTTGTCTCTCTGCTTCCTGGATGCTACATGGTAAGCCCCTTTCCTCCATCATGTCCTTCTACCATGATGCTTTGATTTTTCCCTGAGCCTCAAAGCAATGGCACCAACTGACTATGGACTTAAACCTTTGAAACTGTGAGTCAAAATAAATCTTTCCTCCTTTTAAATTGTTTCTCCCAGGTATTTTGTCACAGTGATGGAAAATGACTAATAATATCCAAACAACTGGAATGGAAAGGCATAGACCTGGAATTTTCTCCTGTATACAAAGGCATCTATGAAATGCATGTAGTAAACAGTATGTGAGGTAGTCACCTGTCTTCTAGGAAGGATATATGCAGAGAACTTCCTCACATTTACTGTATGCAGAATTTTTTGAAATAGTAAAATCACACTTCAAAGAAACTTGAATGTGTGCTATTATTTCTATATATTCTCTAAATTGTCACAGTGAAAAACCATGTCTTAATCTTAAGAATATACTTGCTTTTTAAAGGGACAGGGTTGTTGAGGATGGATTGCTGCAACCATGCCAGATAAAAGTGGGTCAATAGCACTAGATCATTTCCTTGCTGGTAATGCCTTTCATGTATTAGTTAAATATGAACAGGTGGTGAGTACTGGAGGGGATCAGACACATTACCTGAAAATATGTCATTGTTTCATAAGGATTTTGAGCTGAAGGCATTTGAATGGATGAAACCCCTTGTTTCCCTAAAAGTCGAGCCTCCAAAAAGAACTCAGTTGTAACTGAGCCCCTCCCTGGGAGCAACTTTACCTTCTCTCTAGATGTTGTAAAGAGTCCCATCTTCTCTCCTGGGGACTCATTTATCTTTAAAAGGAAAGATCATTTGTCCTTCCAGGCCCTTTCTCCCCCCAACTCCTTTCCTCTGTTAAGACGGCATACAAGCACTCAACTCTCACCACTCCTTGGGGCATTCATGTCTTCCTCTGATGCCCTGGTGCAAGTAAATTTCAAAATAAATAAATCTGTATGCCTTTTCTTCCATTGTCCTCTCTGCCAGTCTGTGTCACAGGCCTTCAGAGAGTTAATCTATGAGGGTAGAGGGAAAGTTTATGACAGTGCTTATGAGAGACTTCAGATCATTTACAATAAAGTTTTCAGGTAGCCTGGGTAGCCTAGAACTTTCTGGAGCCCTGTGAGTTTAACAAGACTAATGGGGGGCAAAAACTATATTTCCCCCCTGACCTGCCCTGCTAACTAATGGAAACCATCTTTCCCTAATGTCTTAATGTAGAAATGAGTCTATTCTGGAAATATTGAGAAATATTTATAGAATGCCATTTTTAGCTCTCATTATTGCTGCTCTCAGATCATTCATGTCCAGAGAAATTAGTAGAAAATCATCAATACCCCACCTCCCACCCCCTCATCTCAGTTTGTCTTTTTCTTTCAAACGAATGAGTTCTGCTTCCAGGACAAGTTCTCATTCCCCCATAAGGTGCTCTTGCGATTGACTGACAAAAGAAATTTCTAATTGAAAGGAAAAAATATTTTGTAATTTCCAAGCAGTTGAAGAGGATCCAATATTTTAAGTCTATGACAGGGAAAATGCAATTTTCTAAGATAAAATAATCACAGGTAACTTTGGAGATGGGGTATAATACATGCATGCATTTTCAGTATGGAGCATGTTCTGGCTATAGAAAAATGCCGAGGTTTTGCCTTCTGAAAAAAAGCAATTTGATGATGACTAAGGGTATTGTTGTGGATTTGTAGTTTTATTCTGGGAATTTCACTTCCTATACATCAAAATGCAACATTTATAAATATTTCACGTTATGAGAAACTATTTAAAATGTATCTTTCCTTGAGGACTAGAAACTTCCCTTTAACCTGAATTGTATTCACATATATCAAGACGTTCCATTGCTCTTTCTGGCATATTAATGATAATTCTTAATTTAATGCATAGATTTTAAGTAAATTACATTTAATTTTGTATACATTTAATAAAATGCAGAATGACAAGCTTGAAAAATCCATATTTTCTTGTCTTTCATGTGCTCTTAATTACATCATAACTCAGTAAGTTTGACACGTGGCTTTGAGGTATCATTGGGGGACTTCCAGGACAACAGTGCTGGTGACCGTCTGCATACACACAGAGCAAGTCAAGTGGGTGACTGAGGCAGACATCTTTCTTCACTTTAGACCATGGTCACAGACATTGCTAGTAGCTTAAGCAGCAAATCCTCTGTTCATTTTTACACAATTTCAGTAGGTACTTTTCTTAAAGTAAATATTTTGCTAATATGCTTGGGAGATAATTAAATGAAGAGATTTTCATGTCAATTATGCATTATAATATTCATGAGACAAAAAAATCCTTGTGGAAGGGGCACTTTTTGCAGTTTGTACTTTCAGTTAGTGTCTAAAGCATACAAATATTACTTTCCAGAAATAAACACAGAGATCCCGTAACTTTTACTTATTTTGGAAATTCTGAGATTGGGCTGGGGAGATAGCTCAGTGCTGCTGCTCAAGCATGGGAACCCAAGTTTGGATCCCCACCTAGCACCATCGTAAAATGCTGGCTGCCTGTAACCCCAGTGCTAGAGGGAGGAGACAGGTAGACTCAGGGGCTGGCTGGCTGGACAGCCAGGTTAGCCTAAATGGCAATCCCCAGGTTCAGTGAGAACCCCATCTCAGAAAAGAAGGTACAACATGATAGAGGAAGACCCCTGGACTACACACAAACAAAACACATACACACATATGAATATGCATAGGTGTGCACACCCACACCACACAGATATTTACCATAAATAAAAATAACCCCCCCAAACACTGACATTAGATATGGATGAAGAAACAGAACTTTTCATCTAGTCCGTATTTGAATTGACTGTTCCTTGATCTAGAGATCAAATTCTAATCCACCTCTGAGAATCACGTTGGGTGACTTTAACAGAATTCTTCATCAGAAAAACAGCAGACACATCCATCTTTAGGTAAATGAACTCCCAACCCTGACCCCCGAATTTCAATACTATAAGAAGTATTCTCAAGGGTCTCAGGGATACTAAATCACCTCAAACTCCACAACCTAGACCCTGCTCACATGGACAGTACAATTCAACCCTGCCTTTGAAAAGTCCCATTGACCATAGAGAAGATAAGGTAAAACCATTCTTTGCAATTTGGCATACTGACTGCTATGCGTACCAGTAAGGAGATGATACAGAATAGTGACTAAAACCCCAAAGGACAGAGTCAAATTCTAACTTCAAATCCAGGCTCCATCATTTCTAAGTTGCCTGAGATGAGGAAAGTGGGCAACTCTCCTTCAATTCTGTTTCCTTACCTAGAAAATGAAAATAACATTACCTTCCTGATATATTTGTTGCAGTTTTTAAATAGCATGATAGTTTTTAATGTGCATCATGTGTATAAAAAAAAACCTAAAATATTATCAACTTCAATGTGACTTGCTCTAATTAGCATTCCAAAAATCCCATTGAGGGGGAAATACGTCATCTCATCAGCTCTCTGTGTTGCTACTCACAGAGATGAACTCTTCTTCTTGGCTACCCTTCCAGAAAAGATGCTTTTGTTTCCCTTTGACTGAGTGCACACTGAGAGACACCAGCCTATGTATCCCAGACTCAGCAGAGCTGAATTCAAGTTTGTCATTCTCTCTTAACGTTTTCTGAGCTCTACTTTCCCTGTTTGTAAAATGAGTTAAAAGTAAAACTATCTGTCTCATGATGTTTTGGTATGTTTTGATAAAATAACGCATGTGTAAATTCTGGCAAAAGCTAAGAAAAGCAACCTCAAACATTTATCAATATTTACCATGTGCTGAGCACTGTTTCAAACACCTAGAGTAATTACTTCACCAAATCTTCATTTCAATCCTAACATATTAGAACTGTCTTCAGTTTACATATGGAAATGCCAAGGTCCTGAGGAAGCAGTACCTTGCTCGAAATCATATAAATTTTAAAGTAAAAATGGTAAGATTAAAGTCAAGACAGTTTTCCTTGGCTTCAGGATCTTAATCACTGTGGATACCCTGAGGCCTCCCAGTACCAAATGCTTGTCAAATATGCTATTACTACAATAATAAATATTTGTTGAAATATTTAAGTAAATCAATATTTTCTGAAATATTATTTGTTATATCTTATTAAGTAGCAAATCTGACGAAATGGATTCATAAGATTTTGTTGCTTTTGTTTATTGTGGTTTTATTTTTATTTTTATTTTTTGAGAGGGCCTCCCTGTATCTCCAGCTAGCCTGGAAATCGTTATGTATACTAGGCTGGCCTCAATTTCACAGAGCTCCGCCCGTCTCTGCCTCTGGGATTAAGGGTGGGATTAAGGGTGTGCACCACCGTGCCCAGCTCTTATAAGTCTTTTGGAGACAGTTTCTAGAGTCTGCCTTTTCAGAATATTAAGGAACTAAGCATAGGTTAGGGAGGGCAATTCAGGATAGGTTCCAATAGACTACAATATTTATATTCTTATTTTTTTAATTTTAGAAGTATTTAAGTTGCAACAAGAGCATATAATTTGCTAAAAATTGCTGACTATACATTATGATTTACTTAAAAGTTTTTACTTATGGAGAAAATAAAACTATATGAAGTATCATTGAAGACACTAGTAGTCCTAATGAATCACAAATCAAAATATGCAACAGGAGTTGCCAAGATGGCTCAGCAAGTAAAGGCATTGGCTGCCAAGCCTGACAACCTGAGTTTGATTCCCAGAACCCACATTATAGAAGGAGAGAATGAATTCCCAGAAATTGTCCTATGACCTCCCCATGCATGTACACATACACACACACACACACACACACACACACAATAAATAAATATATAAATAAATAAATGTTCAAAAAGTTTATTTTTCATATAACATTAGTAAAAGCTATATAACTGCATGCATATTGTAGAGTATTACCCCTGGCCTCATTTTCTATTCTTATCTTAGTTTATTTTCTTTCATTCATCTCTAATTTACATTAACTTTCTGTGTTTTATTAATAAAGTCATATAAATTGTCCTAAATCCTTTCTTGAGCAAGACAAGAATAAATAAAAATCCAGTGGGCAAAGTGCAATGTAAGGTAGTATGACATTGTCACTTTAATAGGATTTGCAAACAGGTAGGAATAATTCAGTTCTTATTACTTTGTGTCCTTTATAGACTTCTAGGAATTCTCCTAGAAAAAGGAGTTATTGTCATAAGCTAAATAATGTCTCCCAAATCCTAAACTCTAGAATCTGTATGATAATTTATATGTAAAAGTTGTCATTACAGGTGTGGTTGATGTAAATTGAAATTTAGCCTGGATTATTCAGGTGGGCCCTTAATGTGATCACAAGTGTTCTTAGGCGAGACAAGCAGAGACTCCCCACAGTCAGAGAGGAGAGGGCAATGTGACCTCAGAAGCAGAGGCCAGTAATGTAGATAGACAAGACTGGCAGCCCAGAAGCTGGTAGAGGGAGAAACAGATTCTCAGACTCTAGCCCTGGCAATTCTGTGACTTTGGGCCTCTGGAACTGGAAAATAAATTTCTATTGTTTTAAACCAAAAAGTCTGTGGTGATTTTTAAGTCAGAAAACTAAGGCATCCATTAATTTAATATACAAGGGTTAAATATGAGTTATGGAAAGAGTTGTGAAAGATTGTAGCAAAGATTAAAACCAGGAAGTTTTCATTTGAGAGGTTTCAGGAACAGGCTGCCTTCCTATCCAAATTTCTTTTCTCCAGGTGCTTCTCCACTTCACCGTGGGTTTATACCCCAATGAACCAATCATAAACTGAAATTACCATAAGATGACAAGACTTTGACAGCATCTAAACTACTAAACATAACAGCAACACTGTCCACTGCAGATTGTCAGCTGTTTCCCATGTGATCATATGGCTGATGGGAGGAGTTACAGCTGCTGCCACAGTCCAGCCTCAGGATTCAGCATCAACATTACTTGCTGTGACAAAATACCTGAGGAAACAACTCATGGGAGGAAAATTTTATTTGGATTCATGGTTTCAACAACTTTAGTCCTTGGAAAATTTACTCCATTGCTATTGGCCTATAGTGAGGCAGAACATTAGGAAACAGATGCACGTGGCAGGCAGAGCTCAGTTGCTCATTTCAATGCAACCAGAAAGCAGAGCAAGATATACCCTCAGTGGAAAAGTCCCAGTGACCCACTTCCTTATCCAGCCCTCACTTCCCACCACCTCCAACACTGCCAGCAAATTATAAACCCATCAACAAATTGATGCACTGATTACGTTCCAGCCTTCACGATCAAACCACCCCTCAATAATTACAAATACCATCTAGGAAATAAGCCTTCAACACATTAACCTATACGGGGATAATTTATATGCAATCCATAATAAAATACTTAATTATCACAAGCCTGGGTAAAGATCAAAATTCAAAGTTCAAAGTACGGTATTGAATGAGCATCATTTCACACCATTGTAAAGCTGAAACACCTTCTTCAGTGGAACCTTCCTCAGTAAAGAACTGTCTGCATATTATGTGAAGGTAAACTTCCCCAGTACCAATGGGAAGCAGCCGGAAATGCTATCCTCCTGTGGATTTCCCACTCCACTCTACTGTCCAGCCCCTTCTCACTGAATCATAATCCCCCTATTTTCTTTTTTTTAAATATTTTTTATTATTTTTATTTTATGTGTATGCGTATATTGCCTGCATGTAGGTAAGTACACCCGTGTCCTGAAATGCCTGTGGAGGACAGAAGAGGCTGTCGGATTCCCTGGAACTGGAGTTACAGACAGTTGTTAGCTGCCATGTGGGTGCTGGGATTCAAACCCAGATCTTCTGCAAGAACAGCCAATGTTCTTAAATGCTGAGCCATCTCTCCAGCCTCATAATCCCCCTACTTTCTTCCCCCCCAACTCCTTACAATGCCTTCTTGTTTTGTTGGAAGTAATCTAGTCTTTCACAAAGCCCATGAATATGTTTGCAGAATTTCACTCCCAGGAGACCTTCTAGGACCTGCTACATTTAGAGGGGGCATGTAGTCTGAGAATGCCTGTTTAACCCCCACATCTTTGTCTCTTAGTCTTTAGACTAAGAGGCAAAATGAGAAAAGAGGCAAAGAGCTAAACCATCTCTAGTTCTGGTTATTCGAAAATCACAGGTAGACGCTTACACCTTGGAAATCATAGGACTATTTTATAATCTAAGAGGCAAACATTCATTTAATGTGCCCCATCCACAAACATTCCATTTGGTCATGAGGGCAGGGTGGAGAGCATCATAGGGCAGCTGGAAAGGTAGGTAAGACTAAGTTTTCCTCTTCCTTAAAAGTCCAGGGTTTGAGTGGCACTCACAGCATCAACTTTGCAACCAATTTGTTCATAAATAGAGAACCTAGCTTCTGTCACAGCTCCTCTGTAGAATGGGAATGAATGTATCCACCTCCTCAGATGCTGAACACATGGCATGAGCCAATACACATAAAGCATTGAGATCAGAGAGAAGAACAAAATAACCTGTCTGAGCTATTGATTAATGCCAATCAGGCCCAAAGCCTTCTATGCCTTCATTGCACTGTGTGGCCGCTTTCCTCCCATTAACCTATGGTGATTTTATATATTAATTCATGAAGTATCAATTTAATATCCATCTCTTCCTCTACTGTAAATTTCATGAATTAGAAATCAAGTCTGGTTTTGCTCTTCCTTATATTAAATTTGGCAAACACTGAAATATTTGCTCACAAGTAAAGCAAGCCAGTAAAGCAAACCAGTCACATCGGTAGATCCAAGTCTGTAGTTTCAGACATCTTCAGAATTGGGGTGGATGTCTTTTAATTACCATAATTTTTCTCCAACCTCATCAAGTAATGTAATTGCTTGGGTGGCTTTCAAGTATCCTCATGCTTAGGCTCCAGGGATTCTAATTTTACTGGTATGGCCTCAGCCTAGTCCACTTGGACCCTCATATCCATGGGGTCTTCAAACTTGGATTTGATCAACTGCAGATCAAAAATAGTTGAAATAAAATGTCTGAGCATTTCTCCTAAGCAATTGCCATTGCCATTATTTCCTAAGCAATATAGTATAATTATTTACCTGACAGTTGATTGAATCAAGTTTATAAGTGATCTAAAGATTATTGAAAGTATACAGGAGATATATAAGAGGTCCTAAGCAAACACTGTACCATTTTATACAAGACTTGAGCATCTCTGAGTTTTGGTATCCATTTTTTAAAAAACGTTATGTGTATATGGGGGGCAGGCATTGCACATGAGTGCAATATACCCACAGATGCCAGAAGATGGCATCAGATCCCTTGGAGTTGGAGTTAAGGTGGTTGTGAGATGCCCTATCTGGGTTCTGGGAACTATGCAGCACATTCTTAACCATTGAGCCATCTCTCCAGATCAGATTTTGTCATCTTAAGAGGAGTCCTGGAACCAGTCCTCCATGAATACTGAGAGATAAGTGCCTTCTAATCTGAAAGTTGGCTTGGAAAAATTTCAGCATTGTTCCAAAGGGCTTCAGTTCAGCCCTGCACTTCTAATCAAAAACAAAGAGTCTCTGCTTGTCCAACATTAATCAGGAACCTTCTCCTAGGCCCATCTGAATAAGCTTTGATTACATCCAAGATTTTGGGAAGCATGCTGCTATGTCAGTTTAGCCACATTCTTCTCAATACCCTGATCATTCTCAATATCTGGTCAGTTTCTTCATCCTCCACACCCCACTTCCACCCCAAGTCTAGATCACACCAGCCTGCCTTCAGGAAGGATCCTCTTAGGTGAGGTGGATTTTGCCTGAATCAGTCTTACCCCTAATGTCCCTTAGTAATTCTGCACTCACTGATCCCTACATTACTCAAGGAACACATTCTCAGTTGCTCAGGTTGTTTAGGATTGAGCCCAATCTCTCAGGAACCCCTACAACTTCCCTCCAGAGTCCTGGGCTAAGTCTTCCTTAACAATTAACAATCACCATTTAATGCCTTTGGTTGAATTCTCCTTCCCTATTTAGATAATGGATAGGAGATTGGAAGTTGCAGCTTTCTGATGGAATCTTGGCTGATGGAACCAACGAGTTAGGGTTCATGCTGTTCAGACTATTGTAATGCTGGCAGCAAACCAGTTGAGTGACTCCAGACCCACACACTGCCAAACTGGCCTCATTTGGGACGCTTTCACCCCAAGAACAGGAGTGCATGACAGGAGTGCATGAGGTCATGAACGCCTTGCCTTGCCTTGCCTTGCCTTGCCTTTCCTTTCCTTCTTTCCTTTCCTTTCCTTTCCTTTCCTTTCCTTTCCTTCTTTTTTTTTTTTTTTTTTAAGGCGTTTATGTATTTTTAAAGGCATCACAGACTCCCTTAGTGTGAAGAAAGTGGTCATGATGGCCTTAAAGGCTGAAGTCTGCAACCCATTCCCTCTGGGAGTTGCTTCCAAGACCGAAGTCTGTTTCCTTCCTCCCGGTCCCTTGCTCCCCATATGGCAACCTCTGACCTTTCTAAGATCTCTTTATTATCCTTCTTGAGCCATCCCATAGAGTTCCCAGGAGTGAAACCTAGACGCAGGAATCCACCTGCTGGAGATCAGGGACTGGAGAAGCTCTCCTGCCTCTAAAGGCCAGTCCTTGCGCCCACAGCCCTCTTAGCCCCACCACCCGCTCTCCACCGAGCCACCACCACGCGGGGGGCGGCGCGTCTGCGTCATCCCCTCCAGTATTGGGGAGCGAAAGGGCAGGAGTCTACAACCCCCGGTCTCAAGAAGCCGCTACCGGGGGGTGGGGTGGGGTGGGGTGGG
>NW_008339519.1:420830-439003 GCF_000622305.1 Nannospalax galili
TTTGGGTACCCGCCAGGTTGAGAAAGTGGGGGCAACTGGCTGCGGGAAGGGGCCGTGCGTTCCAGGGGCACAATCCCGGCGGGCAGGCCGCTGGCGCGGGGGTCCCCGGCCCCTTCTCCAGTCCCCAGCCCCACCACAAATCCTGAGTTTGGCGAGGAAATGCAAGCCTTATCCCGAAGACGTACGTAGGAGCCGAGTTCTGGTTTTGTGGGATGCCACCGCTTCGCCGGCCGAGAGTAAAGTTAGGTGATTCAGGAAAAGCGGCTTCCTGGGCATCCAGGACCCGGCCTTGGGGGCGACCGGCGACCACTCACCTTGTGCCTGCGCCTCCATGGTGGCCGATTTGGAACTGAGCGCGGCGGGGGGGATACGCGCGCGAATCGCAGAGCAGATGGCAGCGGGGTCCGAGCTCGGAAGACAGCCGGCCCCGCAGCTCGCGCCCTCTCCAGGCGCGCGTGTCCTGCGAGGAGGGGGCGGGCGGCCACCTCTGGCCGCTGCTAGTTAGTTACCTCCGCCCCTTCCAGTCCACCTGGTCCACAGAGCGCTGCCAGGATCTCCGGGTCGGGCGCCACCTGCCGGCCGACCCGAAACTCAGCGGAAGGCGACCTCTCCAGCGCTAGGGATGCCCAGGCAGACGACCCACTGGTGGACAAGAGAACGGGAGAATGCCTTGCGGGTGAGGAAAGGAAGGGCGCGTGGGCGGACAGTGCGGAGCCATTGGTCCTAGTGGACATGGTAATGCTAGGAGCCTAGTACGGTATTTTTGTCAACTGATCATTATGTAACTTTATGTGTCTCTGATTAAGGACAATTTACTTAGCTGGGCGTCGTGGCACACATCTTTAATCCCAGCACTCTAGAGGCAGAGGCAGGCGAATCTCGGTGAGTTTGAGGCCTGCCTGGTCTAAATAGGGAGCTCCAGGCCAGCTAATGGTATGCAATGATATTTTACTTAATGTATGTTGTTGATTCATTAGCATGGAACACACGGCCAGCAGCACCATAACTTGAACCAAAGTTGAGTTCATTAAGGCTACGCAATATCTACACTTTCTTTGCAAAGTATATCACACCCTGTTGCACTTAGGAAGACTAGTCTGTGCTGGTGCTCTGTGCTAGTGCTGTGCGCAAGTCCAGCCTCAAAAAGCAAACATAAACTAAGAAACAAAAGTACAAAAATGAGTTCTGAAGCAATAAAGGCTAAGCAGCCCTGTCTGACCTCAGAGGGAAAAACTACAGGATTTTGGGATCTTTGTGCATGACTCCACATTTCAAAGGAATGCTGAGAAAACTGACTTTTGGTGTCACAAGCAAATTTTAGTACACGTTGACAGTACATGCATACATACCCCAGCCTGTATGCTGTGCCCAGGATGATGAGGGAGTCCTTTTCAGAGAAGACTAAAACGTCACAGTCCTGGTCCCAGGCTTGTCTGAGGTCATGACTGGAAAGCACAGCAGACAGCAAGAACTACCATCTTAACTTATCATATCTTTCCTTTTGTACAACGTCTTACAAATCTCTGTCAAATACAATCTAGTGTTTTCTTACACCTGGTCTTGAACAGTTGGCCATTTTTGTGGAGGTGGGTTATTTTTTGTTGCTTTTAAAGCAGATGATAAAGTCTGGATAGGATTGAAAGGGTTAATTGTATCAAGTCTCCTGTGATTTCTACCAGAGCCTCAGATTCATAGCTCAAAAGGGACAGGGAATAGGCAACCAGTAGGTTGTATCTTTCATGTTCAAGTTACTCTCAGAGTACAGGATAATGAATATTAATTGAATAATATACTCTTTTCTTGCAAGAAATCATACTTTTCCTGGCATATACACAAAACAGATCAATGTTTTATTTTTGTTTTATTCTCATTGTTTTGTGTTGAAGATCTCATAATGTGTAATCATTTTCATAACACTCTGTCAGTGATTTTTGGTGAAAGTGACCAGGCAGGTATGAAACAGCAAGTGTTGAGTTAATTACTTTCAGAGTCTATTCATTTGTCCTGGTCGTCTTAATCCCAGAAATTAAACACCAGGTTATAGTTGACTCCCAGCTGTTAAAATGAGCTAAAAGTAGTTCATGACTTTCCAGCTTGAGTCATCTAACCTTCATCTGCACTTTGACTCATTTCTGATTTATGAAATTTAAGCTACTGTCCCTTTAACACTATCTTTTTTTAACAATTTATTATTCTTATTTTATGTGTATGAGTGTATTGTCTGCATGTATGTGAGTGTACCCGTGTCATGCAATACCTCGGAGGTGAGAAGGGGGAATCGGATTCCCCTGGAACTGGAGTTAAGGATGGTTCGTAGCTGCCATGTGGGTGTTGGGAATCTAACCTGGGTCCTCTGCAAGAGTAGTCAGTGCTCTTAACCACTGAGCCATCTTGTCAGCCCCAATACTGTCTTTTTATGGTCATAAAACTTGGACATTCATTCTGTGTTTAAGGGATTGTGCCAGATACTGTAACTACAGATAAAGGATATGACTCCCCCCATTCTTCTCAAGGAGTTCAGGGTCTGTTGAGAAGGGATAAACAGATCCTTTTTGAAGCAGTATGAGGTGGTAAGGGCTATGCAGGCCAGTATACCTGACTTCACTATGGAAGGGCTTCAACTCTGGTGAGTGGAAATCAAGGAAAGTTGATTTGCCTCTGCTGAGTCTTGAAGGATGACAAATTATCCAGATAAGTTGTGCTATCTGCTGAATTCGTCATTTTATTGTCACTGTGACCAGATACCTGATAAGAAGCAACTTAAAGGAGAAGAACTTTATTTTGGCTCATGGTTTGAGGAGACACAGTCCACCATAGCTGGGGCAGTATGGCAGTGGTAGGGTGTGGCTATATCAGCAGGAATGTGAGGCTGCTTGCTTACATCTCAGCAGACCAGGAAGCAGAGGGAGAGATCCAGCAGATGTGGATCTTCTACAACCTCATGAATGACTGCCTTCATGACTCACTTCCTCCAGACTAGCCTTGCCTCCCAAAGCTTCCACAGTCTCCCAAAGTGGCACTACCAGCTTGAGACTAAGAGTTTAGACACTGGGCTAGAGAGATGGCTCAGTGGTTAAGAGCCCTGTTTGCTCTTGTAGAGGATCCCAGTTTGGTTCCTAGCACCCATATGGAGGCTAACAACCAACCATAACTCCAGTTCCAGGGATCCCACACCCTTTTCTGGCCTCCATGGGCATTGCATCCACAGGTGTACTTACGTAGATGTAGGTAAAACACTCATACATGCAAAATTTAAAAAAATTTTTTTTCTGCCAATAATCACCAAAATTATCAAATTGGAAGATAGTTTATAAAAAAAGAGACAGGGTAGGGTGGAAGAGCATAGGAAAAATTAAACTGAGATAATATAGACTAACAGGAGAAAAACAATTTAAAGCATACTCTATGCTTTATAGCATCAGAGTCCCACATAAATACGAGACTAAAGTAGATAGCGAGGACACTGAGGTTGACATGTCTCCTTATCGAGAGAAGGGACAAGACTCTAGGAGTGGAAGAGACAAAGCATGGGAGGGTCTGGGAAGAAATGAGTTGTGGCTAAATGTTGCACTGTTGGGAGGACAAAAGTATCTCTGGTCTCACACCTTCACTAGCAAAAATTTCCTTTGTGGATATAAATTTCCACTTACAAAAAGGAGGGAAGCTTTATAGGGTGTTTTTGGCAGTTGAGAGGAAGGTAAAGACATTTTCCTGCTTTGTTTAGTTCTCAGTTTCTTTTGACTCAAAATAATCTATATGTTAACGTAGCATATTCTAGAGTGGCATGTTCTGATCCCTAAATCATATTTCAGGATGACATATCCTGAACCTCATGAAAATGAAAAGGATTGAAATCCCTAGACTTTCTAAGGTTTTTATATACCTATAAACTTAATACCCAAACCTGAAAACAAGAATCCTAGAAGCTTTGTGTGGTGGCACAGCCATGTGATTCTAGAGCTAGGGATGCCTCAGGGGGGGAGGAGCTCAAGTTCCAGGCCAGCCAGGGCTACATAGCCAGATCTTCTCTTGGAAAAAACAAAACTTTTAAAAAGAATAGTGCTTGGAAAGAATACTATGAAAAACTACTTCTATAGAGAAGTTCTAAATTAAATGACATCAAATCCAGTTCAATAGTGTATTAAATGTGTATCTATTACTTTATCAGTCAGGGTTTAAAGTAGGCATACATGTATGGTTAAGCTTCAGAAGTTATCTAATGAAAACAGCAGAGTTTTGAAGGCAGCTCACATTGACTCATGGATGCTGTTGTCAAATTTTCAAATAATATAGCAAAGGATGTTACTTGGGCAAAAGGAAATTGAGTTTAGATAAAAGGCCAGAAGCACACAAAGGAAGAAAAATAATAAAAGTGGGGCTGGAGAATGGCTCAGCAGTTAAGAGCACTGACTGCTCTTGCAAGGGACCCAGGTTCGATTCCCAGCACCCACATGGCGGCTAACAACCATCCATAACTCCACTTCCATGGGATTCGACACTGTCTTCTGACCTCCACGGGCATTGCATGACATGGGTGCACCTACCTACATGCAAGCAATACACTCATATACCTAAAAATAATAAATAAAAAAAATTTTTAAAGGAAAAGTAATAAAAGTGTAGAGTAAGAGAATAAAGCAAAATGACTGTTGACTGTGTGAAGCAATGAAAAATAGCACCTTCTCGAGTTTAGAATATGTATAGAATTGAACTACAACCTAACTGCTTATACCAGGAGTTAAAGTGTTCCAAGTATCTTGGATTATGTGGAAAGAGGTTGTAGAAAGAGGGTGAAGCCACTACTTAGTATTAGAATTTTCTAGGTCAATGAATGTGTTAATCACTTACAGATCAAGACTCTTATACAAATTACCTCAATATAAATGGACAAAAATAATGAAAAAGCGACTTAAGGAGCAGAAGGATAAATGACCCATAACCTGCTATAAAGTATTCATATTTACTACAAATCAAAGAAATGTGAATTCACATCACAAGATAACATTGCATATCCACTTATTTGAAGAATGGGAAAAGCTCAAACAATAGTGTTCATGAAATGAGGGAGCAGTATCATTTTCACTTGGAGTTGGGGTAAATGTGTATGACAACCTTGGAGGAGGACAACTGGGCTAGTTTTAACAAAGTTGAAGAGATATTACGGTTTAATTTATCAAGCTTATACCTAAATTTCCACTTCAGAATTAGAAGAACCCTTGCTTGTATGCACAAAGAGAGATATGTAGATGCTAATTGAGGTATTGGTTACAATTTCTTAAGTTATAAATACCTTAATGTCCACTGATATGAAATGGATAAACAAAGCTATATGTTATAAATGCAACCAAATATAAGTAGGCTGAATTTTGATCATTTCTATAGCCTTTTATTTTAAAAAATGTGGTACCACGTTGATAAAATGTAATATTTTGATAGAAGTGGGTAGGAAACACATAGGATTTGTTCTATATTTTGTGATTTTCAGTATTATCTTCATAAATCCTATAATGAAACAAAAGTTAAAAGATAGTTATAGGATTCAAAATACATTACAAGGGTATTTTTGAAATTAGAAAGAGGTAGAGACACTAAAATTCTTAAAGATAAAGACAGTAAGATATGCTATTGGATTATATGTGAGAGATGAAGAAAGTAGTGTCATGGATTCCTCTTCAAATATATAGCCATATAGGGCCCTTTATCTTTTGACACATAGTTTAGACTGACCGTAACAGATTTTACAATTTAAAGATGGCGAATCTTCCATAAATATAGTAAGAAACATCAATCTTCTTTAATATCTTATTTTTATTTTATGTGTATTTTATGTGTTATGCCTGCATGTAGGTAAGTGCATCCATGTCATGCAGTGCCTGCAGAAGCCAGAAGAGGGTGTTTGATCCTCTGGATTCTTAACTGGAGTTAAGAATAACTGTTAGCCACCTTGTGGGTGCTGGGATTTGAACCTGGGTTTTCTGCAAGAGCAGCCAGTGCTCTTAACTGCTAAGCCATTTCTCCCACCACTTCTTTAGTATCTTTTAATAAAGTTTTATCATATCCTTAATAAAAACCTTTAACAAGCTGGGTGTGGTGGTGCACACCTTTAATCCCAGCATTCTGGAGACAAAAGCAGGTCAGTCTCTGTGAGTATGAGACCAGGCTGTGAGTATGAGTTCTGGGGCAACCAGGGGCCTATATAGTGAGACCCTACCTCAGAAAACAAACAACAAAAGCAAACCAAAGAAAAAAAAAACTTCTTGAACATTTTTATTACAGCTTACATATATTCCTTGTATTTTTATTTTATGCTATTTTTATCATCACTTAGAAGACACTTACATAGTGGCTCATATAACAATAATAATCACTTCATGTTTTCCTAAGTTTACTTTTTGAATAAATACTGATATTTTTCAAGTGGATTATCTGCAGTTGGTGAGATTTATTTTTGTGAATATTCTAATGTGATCCATTTTTAATGTTCTTTTCAACATAAATTCACCCTTATGTCTTCGGGATAAACCTAACATAGTTTGTTAATACTTTACTTGGAATATTTGCATCGCTATTTATTGATGGATTTATTCAAGGTAACATTTAAGGTTCAATTCGGAAACCAGAAATTGCTCTAAATGTTTTATTAATTAATTTGTGTGTGTAGTGTGCATGCATGTGTATGCATATTCCAGTGTATAGGCTCCCATGTGTGTGAATACATGCTTGCATGTGTGTGCATATGTGTAGGGGGGGCCTGAAGTTTATGTGGAGTGTCTTCCTTGATCACTGTCTACATTATTTTTGAAGCACAGTCTCTTATTGGATTCAGAGTGCACTATTTCCAGTTAGTTTAGCTAGCCAGCATCCTCTGTGCCTCTGGAGTGGTGGGATTGCAGGTGGCTGCCACGCCTGCCTGGCTTATAAGTGGATGACTGGGAAAGGAATTGATGAAGAATATCAGGGTCTTAATCACTGGGAGCAGGAAAGGAGCAGCTGTATCTGTTCTTCTTGGATTAGCTCCCTAAAGAAAATAGAAGTGTCATCTTAAGAGTACTACCACACACACCATGATGAGAGCTGTGCCCATCACATCTGGAGCACAGTCCATAGCTGAAGCAGGCTGGGTCCCTGAAGAACTTAGACAAACTGTTCTCAAAGTCATAGCACTGCACAGAACCTTGCTAACCAGGACAGCTGATGGCTGCCAGAAGAAGGCTTCTACTCTCCTCTAGCTTCTAAATGTCATGTGAAAAAATATCACTGGGGAATCAGAATCATATTCAAAGTTCTATCAGGAAGGAGATCTGAGAAATGAAGTTTTTAGTCTCCTAGACCCCCGACTTATAAAAATATATTTGGTTGTACGAGACTTTATCAGACAATATTCATTGAAGGTAGCCTGTATCTTCAAATGATACTGTCCTTGTCAATAATGAATCCCAAGATTATGTTTATCTCATAGAACCAGATTAAGAGAACTTTTCATATTATATATGAATATATACATATATATATTCTTGCTATGGTTGTGTAAGTTTGAAGTTATTCCTTTACCGACTGGCAGTATTACTTATTTGATTTATTAGCTGTTTTTAGGGCTAGTTAGGGGTTATATTTACTTTGGTCAACATTGGTGAGCTGTTTTTTCTTGGAAGTTGTCTATTTCAATTAAAGATTTTAAATTAGCCAGTACAAAATTGAAGGTTTTTCTGTTTCTTTAATGTCTTTTTTTTTTACATACATGTCATTTAAAAGTTCCATTCTCACTGGTTTCTGAAAGAAGTTTTGTTATTGGAGTCTAAGTTGAAAATGTATGACAGGATTTAAAAACAGTTTATTATTTTATACTTTAAAAATATTTTATTATTTTTATTTTATGTGTATACATGTATTACCTGCATGTAGGTAAGTGCACCTGTGTCATGCAATGCCCATGGAGAACAAAAGAGGCTGTCGGGTCCCCTGGAACTGGAGTTACAGACAGTTGTTAGCTGCCATGTAGGTGCTGGGATTGATTGCATTTGAAAACTTAAATATACTAATTTTATTTCTTTATGTCATCTCTATTTTTTTTTGGCTGCTTCTAATAGCCCCTTTTCTTTGGTAATTTATTCTATATTTCCTCTAATATTCATCTGCTCAGATTTCTTTATTTTTTCAGATTTAAAAAAATTTATGTCTGTGCCTGTGTATGTGTGAGCCTGTGTGTGTATGTCTGCACCATGTGAGTGCAGTGCTTACAGATGCCAGAAGAGAGTGCTGGATCCCCTGGAGTTGGAAGGACAGGCATCTGTGAGCTGCCTGACAAGGGTGCTGGAAACCAAATTCAGGTCCTTTGCAAGAGCAAGTACTCTAAACTGCTGAGCCATCTCTCCAGCTCCCTTATGCTTAATGCTCAGACTGGTGAAAAAATTTTCAGTCACTATTTGAACATTATTTCTTCACTACTGTCTCTGTTTAACTACGAGTTATGAACAGTAATCTTTATGGTCCAACTTCTGTAGTTTCAATCTCACATTTCATTTATTTGTCTTTTTGATCAATGAAATTCATTCAGTTCTGCCTTCTAATATGAAATCATTTCTTGCTTTTTGATTGTCTCTTGCTTCGTAATTACCATACATATTTCTGGTGGTTCTGTAACACATTGCCATGAGCTCAGTGTTTTAAGGCAACAGAAACCACAAGTCCAAGACCCATTCCAGTGAACTGATAGCAAGCTATTGGTTGGCCTGGCTCCCCTAGAGGCTTTTCAGAGGAATTCATTTCCAGCCTCTTCTAGCTTTTCCTGGCTGTCAGCAGCCCACAGTGGCCTTATCACTTCCGTCTTTATCTTTTCTCTCATCCTGACTTCTTTTCTTCCTTTCTGCCTTGCAGTGTCCAATCTCCCTCTGGGGTCCTCTTACACAGATCTATGTGATGGCATTAAGGGCTCATCCATATAATCCAGGATGATCCCATCTCAAAACCTTCAAGTGAGTCACATCTGAAAAGTCTTTTTTAGCAACCACATAAGGTAACATTCATACCAGGGATTACCATACTGATACCCTCTGTAAGATCACTATGCAACCTATCATTATTGTGATTTAGTTCCCCTTTTAATTTATTTCTATGCAACAAGTATGCCTAATATTTTTTGGATTTGTCATTATCGTAGAAGAAATTTATTCTTTTGGTTTTGTTTCATTTTATGTTTTATGATTTTTTTCCACTTTTAGTTCGTATTTCTTGAATCCACCTATAGAATGTTTGTGCCATAAAAGGAGTAGGTATTCAGGGGGTAAGAGAGAGTTGTATTTGTTTCCACAAAGCAACTGAAGATCTACTTTACTATGTGTATGGGGGGCGCAGAACATGCCTTTGTGTAAGTGTGGCGGTCAGAGAACAAATTGAGCAAGTTAATTATCTCCTTCTACCATATAGGTCAAGGGGCCCGAACTCAGGTTGTCAGCTTTGATAGCAAGCACTTTTTCCCACCGTCATCTTGCTGACCCCCAGGCTTGTGAGTTTTTAAAATAATGCAAGTGGTGTTAACTCAATCTCTAAACTCACATAGTGACCAGCCATTGTGTAGAGATTCTTAGGAGAAGTGTATTAGCCCTGTCCCAGATTAAAAGTTGAGATATTTTTCTTCTGTGTTGTGTGGCTTGGAGTTTATTTGAATATTCTTTTACCTGAGGTTAGAGTCCTTTTTGATCTTAGCTTTATGAAGAATACCGTCTAATTGTTCCCATTGTTTGTGATTATAAGACTTTATTTTTCTTATGAATGGACATAAGATCTGTACATTAGCTAGGTCCTAGAACTTGGGAGGCTGAGACAGGATAGAGAGTTCAAGACCAGTCTGGGCTACAAAGTAAAAAGAAAAGGGAAAAAAGGATCCCTTATAGCTCCAGATATCTGCTCATAATTCACTTCTCATTTTCCAACTGTCTGTGGTCTCATCTTTTCATATAAAACTATATTTAACATTTTAGTAATAAGATTACTATTTTTGTACTATGTGGCACTAACTGGCTTGGAACTTGCTATGTTGACTAGGCTGGCCTTGACCTCACAGAGATCCCCTACCTCTGCCTCTCAGGTACTGGGATCAAAGGCATGCACCACCACAGCTGACCTACATTTTTACTCAATGAGATGGCATCAATTTTTCTAGTCTATTGTATTATCAAAATTAGAGTCTCAGAAGTTTTCATTTCCCAATTCAGATTCACTATGTAAAGTGATAATACTAAGTAAGTAAATATAAGGAATTTTATTTTGGACTGTTTTAAAACTATAATCACCTATGTGTATATGTGTGCATACATATATATGCACATATATGTATAAAATCTCCTTAAAGCTTGGTATTAATGTTCCTATTTTGTAGACAAAAAAAAAAAAAGACTCGGAGGTTTAGATCAAACAGCTAATAAAGGCTGGGATATGAAACGCCATTAAGTTTCTCAGCCTCTGTTCTTGCCCACCATGCCAGATTACCTCTAATTTTTTTAAATTTATGCTTATTTTATGTGTATGAGTGTGTTGCCTGCATATATAGACATATATATGTGTATATATTTGTGTGTGTGTGTGTGTGTGTGTGTGTGCAGCAAGCAGAGGTCAAGCAGAGGTCAGAAGAGGACATTGAATTCCCTGGACCTGGAGTAATGGACAGTTGCTGGCCACCCTGTGGAAGTTGGGATTTGAACTCATGTCCTCTACAAGAGCAGCCCCTATCTTTAATTTCTAATCTCCTTTTCCTTTATTCTTGGGAGTAGTGTTTTAAAAGCTACTACCATAGTAAATTTTATAAGATATTAGGGAATATTTAGTGAAAATATAAATTAAAATAATTAATGAATTAAATTTACTTAAATATTTCATATATTGGTGGAATAATTTATAAAAGAAACCAATACATTGACTTTTAAATATATTGTTCACACCTAGGCTAGGCTGTTTCACTTTCTGCACACCTAGTCTATTAACCATTCAGTTTTTTCCATTGGAAGAAGGCTGTTCTATCCATGAGCTGGGTCAAGAGTTTAAAGCATTCACTTAAAAAAAAAACGAAGGAAACTAACACACTCTGATAAGCTGCAGGAGCACTCAAGCAAGGTGGCATTCTAAACCAGTGCAGTAAGGAGAATGCATAATTGCTCCCCATAACTGTCAGGTGAGTACAGAAACCACTCTAAATGATGAATAAAATCAACCCAAAGCAAACATGACCATCAGACTGCCTGCATAATTCAACATCCTGCAGAGAAAAAGTTCACTTTTTATTCCTCTTATACACTCAGAGTTTTACTTTCTACTTTATTATCTTTTATTTATTTCACCTCTCCCCATCTCCAGCTATTTGGCCAAAAGATCCTGTACTAACAATACACAGGCACACACACATCATATCCTCTCTCTCTCTCTCTCTCTCTCTCTCTCTCTCTCTCTCACACACACACAACACACAGGCACACACATGCACACATATGACATCACACACATCACATAATGTCATACACGCAGGTGTACACATCATGTCACAGATATATGCATCACATCATATCACAGACAAATATAGGCACACAGACACACATGCACATACATATTGAATGACATCAGACACCCACATACATGCGCATTGTAGCATATCTTATACACACATATATCACATCACAAATACACATATTTTGAGTTTGGAGGAGAAATTTGTTGATATATAACGACCTCTGTTCTAGGAAAAATAATGACTTTCGATGAAGCAAGTCCTGAGTCCTCTACTGTCCTCAGTGGCCACTGTCTCACATACTGCCCCACCTCCAGTCACTGATTTGCATGTAAGGATCAGCCATTTGCAAAGGCATTCCATTTCCCTGATGAAGCAAGTGTTTCTGTAACTTGCTGTGTTTACATGTAGTTTAGTATCTGTTGAGAAAGCCCTTTGCTCCCTTCTCCATCGAAGTAACTTTTCATAATTCCTGAAAATTCCACTTACCAATGGATTCTAAATTGTGTTGCCCAGTATGAACACCAGGGGGCGCCAAATCATAAGCATGCTAAAACACAAGCTTACAAAAAGATGACTTTTGATGGAAATTTCAATAGTGATAATTTCTTGATTATCTATTCTGTTCTAAGCATGTTTCTAATAGATTTTCATGTTTAAGCTTATTTATTCATCACAATATCTTTCAATTTAGCTGTTATTATGTCTACTTCATAGATGAGATTATTTCAGATGATAACAATGTTTTATTATTTCAATGTACATTTAATTCTGCATCTAACGTTGTTCCCTGTACTGTGCTAAGGTTTGGTAGGGATTATCTCAGCTATAATCACAACAACCTCATGAATTATGTTGCATCACATTCTTTGTTTGGAGATGAAGAAATTGAAGCTTAGGGAGATGATTTAATTTGCTCCAAGCTACATGCAAGGCAATGATTGTTGTAGACAAGTGTAACTGAAGTGAAACCTTCCAGTTTCACTTAGTCAAATACCTCTGAAAGAGGCACAAGCCTTCTTTTCCTTATCTCTTCCTGCCGTTTTTCATGTGCATTAAGTACATGTCTAACATACCTTGCAGCATGATGCTAGGCTAAGGTTTCAAAGGCAGTCAGCATACAAACCATCGCAATGTGGATACAAGTGCTTGAAATTCATTACATTTTAAATAGTTCAGATGTTTATATTTGGTAAGGAAGATGCCTATATGTATATTTCTTGAAATGATTGAGGAGAATGAGCCAGTAGTTGAGCAAATTCACCACTGTGAACTCCGCTGTACTAGATGCACATTTCAGGACACAATAAAGAGACTTAACAACAAAGGAAGTGCAAGTTACAAAGAAAAAGCCTTTGTTGCCTTCAGGAATCTGGGTCGTTCTTAAAATGCAACAATTAGATTCCTTTTTATCAGGGTCAAGAAAGTATCCTGTTACAAAAGGAATAAAGAAGTTGGAAGGAGGACGGGACTAAGGCAGAGAGAGCAACGGAGGCTAAAGAGAGATTTGAGAGTAATGATAACTATGGCTTTAATAACTATTTTTTGATTATTACCAGAGCTTAGAGTGTTCACCTCAAAAAACCATTTTAGTATATAGTAGATTAGAAGTGTTATGAAAGAAATTTAAAACTGTGAAATTTAAAATGTGACAGCCTTTCATTAGAATATATTATTTATTTATCCATTTATTAATTTTGAAGTACTAGGGATTGTAATCAGGGACTCATGTGCTATACTACTGAGTCACATCCTTAGCCTTTAGAATATTAATATTACTAATAACATGGAAAAAAGGTAAAGCAGAATGGGCCCAATTTCTGAGAGTGAAGATAATCACAGAATTGAAACACTTCCCTTTCTAGAGGTTTTTTTTTTCTTTTTTCTGTTCTGAGCTCTTGAACAAATTGTTTCTTCTGCCAAAGTTTTCTATTTTTGGTCACCAGAATACTACCTACATTGTTTGACGCTTATGGTACTGGTGACATAAATAAGATCTTATAAGTTTCAAGGCGTTATATGCAATCTGCTGAGTTCAACAGGTGGAATTTAAGTCATAAACATGTCTGCATAGAACTGTAAAAGCACAGTTGTTGGTTTCTAGAATTATTTTATTTTTATTTTATGTGTATGTCTGTGAATGAGCATATGTCATATGTGTGCAGGTGCCTGTGGAAGCCAGAAAAGGGCAATGGATTCACTGGCACTGGAGTTAGAGGTGGTTGTAAGCCACCAATATGGATGCTGGCAACTGAACTTGGTTCCTCTAGAAGTAAAGCAATTGCTCTTAACCTCTGAGCCATCTCCAGCTCTAACACAGTTGCTTTTTAATGAAGAACTTGCAATGATCGGAGAACCACTTTTATGGTATGACCTCTATTTTGAATGTCAGATATGTTCCATAAGTACAGTATACCCAGCTAACTTTGACTATAGTTTTGACCTTCCCTCTGAGCTTACTGAGGGCTAGAGGAGGATCCCCTGGCCTTGCATGTGTGATCCCTTCCTGTGCTATCAAGAGAGACTTGGGACTCCTCAAGATACTTCCTACTTTTTTTTTTTTGGTACTTTAACATTTAGTGATACAGAGAAAGTAAATGCACAGCCCATATTTAAAATCTGTTCTTTTTTATCTTTGTATTACCACTTGAAGTACCTATTTCTGGGCTGGCATGTATCTTAATGGCACAGCACCTACCTAGCATGTGAGGCTCTGCATTTGATGCCCAATCTCTCTCTCTCTCTCTCTCTCTCTCTCTCTCTCTCTCTGTCTCTCTCTCTGTCTCTCTCTCAGAGAAAACTATCTGTATTTCAAGATGACATTTAAAAATTATTCCAATACAACAGCAGCAAAATATAATTTTGCAATTATAAAAGAGCTAAACTGGAATCCACAATTAAATTGTTTATACATGTGATTCTAAATAAATACTGCTTCTATACAGTGCTATTTTAAGCTTTCCAGGTTTGATTTATACACATACACACACACACACACACACACACATACACTCACTCACTCACTCACTCGCTCTCTCAATTGTGGGGAACTTTAAGTTAGTTATATTTCATGCACTCCTTTGAAAGAGTTCTTCAGAAGCCAACAGACCTTAAAAACTGAGGCTCTCAAACCAGTCCACGGGCAGGAAAAGGTTAAATTAAGGGGGGCACACTTCCATCCAAAGCATGGAGCTTTCTGCAGCAAATGGAGAATTTCAAGATTGCCCTGCTGCTTTAAAACTACTTTCATAAGACATTCTTACCAAGTGCATTCTGTTCAGTTAGCTTGACTCCCCTGAGTAACCTCATTAGTGAACTAGTCACTAATAATTTGGTTACCAGGCAAATCAAGCTGTCAAGAAAGTAAGTCATTATTCAAAATACTGTATTATTGTCTAAACCCATGAATATTTATTTTTGACAGAAACGTATAACCTCAATGTGAGATGTGTAGTAACTAAAGCAAGCACTTCCAACAAGATCAAGACAGCAGCATTTCTTCTACTGCTTAGACTTTGCCACAAATTCCTGATACATGAAGTAGCCAATACCAAGAGTCATGGCTCCCATGACAAAGCCTTGGGCAGCCACACACATGTGGATCAGGTGAGTGGACATTTTTGTATTTCCCCTGCTCCTTAATTTGTATAATCCATACGCAACAATTGCTGCAAAACCTGCCATTCCAATAGGGACAAATGATGCCTCCTTAGCTTTTCGAATAAATTTAGATCCCTGACCCTCATCATAAGAAGAAAGTGTAAGATCTGTGTCAGATGACATCGTGATTGCTTGAAGAATCTTTGTAGAGACCTGTCGCTTCACGGTCCAGCTTCTGGCCCTGCTCCTGTGCCAGATCTTGCTGGCCTCCCACACCTCCTACTCTTGTCCCTGTCCTGTTGTTCCTGTTTGGAGTGGTTATCCATTTCTTCATGGATACTTTAACAGTATCACAGACCCTATGCCCTAAACAAAGGAAAGTTACTTTCTTACGGTTCTGGAGAAATGCAAGATCAGGGATGATTTTAACTCCAGGCTCCCTCCTTGGCTTTGTAAGTGCTCCCTGTTCCCACAGTCATATTTAATTAGGATCTACCCTAATGACTTGATTTTAACTTGTCTATCTCTTTAAAGAGTCTATGTCCAAATATGGCCATATTCTGAGATCGTAGAGGTTGGGATATAAATTTGGGAGTGGAAAGCACAAATTCATCTGATAAAAGGTGAACTGTTACAATGTAACTTCTACCTGAGCTAATGTCCTTCATTTCCTTCCCATTTAATGTATCAGTTGGCTGGTGGTGGCAGGGACATTGTATTCATATTCAATGTCTCTATTTTTCACATAGAGGTGTTTTTGAATAGTTTCAGTTTTGGAGTTGTAAAACTTTAAAATTTTTCATTAATTTTATTATTTGTTGTACAAGAATACAATTTAAAAATGAATATATATTTATCATTCATGTTTATGCATATGTATGAATATATGCATGAGTACATTTATACACACTATTAGTGGTGATGTACTAGTAAGCCATCTCTCTGCTGCCTCCTCAAATTTCCTCCTCCAACTAAAAAAAGTCCTCTGCTTTAGAGTCTGCCAATTTCTACCGTGTAAACATTCTTATCTTTGCTGATTTTAAACCACCAACTTGATGTTATAAGGGAAAGTCTGTAAGAGATAAATATAATTGACACTTGCAAACTGATGGGTGCAAGCTCTGAGACACACTTGTGTGAGCACATGTAACATATATGCATGTGTTGGTCACCAGAAGACTGTCTACTTTGGCTGATGCTTGTGATGCCTGTATCATAAATAAGATCTTATATACCTCAGGAAGTTATAACCAATATGCTGAGTTAAACAGGTAGAATTTAAGCCATAAAAATGACTGATATGATCTGTAATTTTTCTTGCTTAAAGTATTTGTGGACTTGCCTTCTCATCTTTGTTATTTTCATCCCTACAGCTCTGTCGATAACTCTTATGTTTTGCCTTACGTTTTTTTGGCCCATGCCTTCACTTTAGTCATACAGAGCCAGTGGGTTTGTAGCAAGTGTAACCTGGCATCAACCCTCCTCAGATTTCCTCTTGGAGTTCTCCACCTCTCCTGCAAGGGATGCCCTGTGCAGACTGCTAAGCCCTTGGGACTGACATAGAAATGCTGGAGTTTGTGGGAGGTTTTAGGCCACCAAGAACCCTTGACTAATGCAGACCAGAGGTGATGACTAGAGTATCTCTTCTGTCTAAGTGGGAAATTCGGAGGCACATTATGTGACTCTTCTGAGGGTCTTGTGGGACATTGAGACATTGCTGCCCACAGTGGCAACCGTCTTAGCACTGTATCTGGTAGCACTCCCACCTTCGCCTCTTTCATTCTTCCAGGTACTCACATGTGTGGTTTGGCTTCACATCTCTTATTTCCTCCTGAACAAGATTTGATCTCGACTCTGGCTTTGTGAGGAATACAGCCTCAAATTATGCTTGTCTCTGGGCTATACGACTGCCTCGATGCAATGTGATTACAACTAGTTCCAGTGACCAGGTTTCTAATTAAATTTTGTCTACAAATACTTAAATTCTTTCTCTTTTGTTGAGCTCTAGATGAAGGAAAATTGGCTTAGACTGTAACTTCTAATAACAAAAAAACAGCTATATGATAAAACCCAGATGGGGCCAATTAAAAAAGGAACAGCATCTAGATATTGGCACATAGAATCAATAGCTTTAGCCTCCTATTTAGGGCCTCTCTACCTGTAAATCACTGAAGACAAATTCAAACACATGTATTGTCATGTATTTCTTCTGCCCACGTTAATGAAACTTGAGTTTGCAGTATCACATAATAAAATATGTGTAAGAACACACACATCCAATTCCCACGTAGCACTTAAAGTAGTTATGAAACAAGTCATTATAAAGACAAAATATTGTGATTATGTAAATTTTCATATCTGTAAGTAAAAGGAAAACTTTAGTAATGAAATCAGGTGTGTTTTAAATTTTTTATTGTATGTGTGTGCATGATGTGAGGGGTGTGCCAGAATCCATGTGTGAAGGTCAGAGGACAGCTGTGTGTAGTTGGTTCTCTCCTTCCACCTTTATATGGGTTCCAAGGTTTGAACTCAAGTTTCCAGACTTGCACTTGCAAGCACTTTTATCAGCTGAGCCATCTCATTGTCCCAGAATGGTGATTTAAATCCATCCATATTCATTCTGGGCTGTAGATTGAGTTATATTATTTGAGAATTGAAGTTGAACCACATAGTTACTCTAAGGGAGCTATTTCTAATGAGTGTATTTCTGTGTTTTGTTTTTTAAAATATTTTATTTTTGTATTTTATGTCTGTGAGTATATTGCCTGCATGTACACAAGTGCATCATATTGTACAATGCCCAAGGTCAGAAGAGGACACCAGATCCCCTGGAACTGGAGTTACAGACAGTTGCTGGGTGCTGGGAATCAAACCCAGGTCCTCTGCAAGAGTAGTCAGTATTCTTAACCACTGAGCTATTACTCCAACCCCTTCCATGTTTTCCTTAAATTTCATATTTTAAAAGAGGAAGATTTAAATTAGTAACTTAAATGAAATGAAACCAAAATCACTTTAAAGACATTACAAAACATAAGACAAAAGCAAGTTTTTAATCTTCTCTAAAACTTTAATGGGAAAA
>NW_008339519.1:439217-440816 GCF_000622305.1 Nannospalax galili
CATGTCTGCTTACACAAGATAACAGGAAAGAGTTGTGCCAGGCCAATACCACCCATCTCTCCCCGATTGAGACACCTGAAGGGAGTTGTAACATTTTTCTTGTTTTAAAGTTATTGGTTTGTGAAATGCTTGCTTTGAAACTATTGGTTGTATAAACGCGGGCTTTTGTGTAATGGTTGTGGAAGCCTATATAATCTTTACCTGAAATTGCCTAGGGGTTAATCGCTCTAACCAGACCTGCATGTCGGTCTTAGAAGGACGGTCGGCCCCAGCTAGCTGGTTTAATAAAACTCTGCTTGATTTTTGCATCTCCATACTCGTGCATTTGTTCTCCTGAAGAGACCCACCGAGTCACGGACCCTAACATTTTGGAGGCTTGTCCGGGATTCGGGGGGGGCTTCTGGGGGAACAAAGGACGAATGGAGGCAGAGTTTCTTTTCTCCAGACAGGGCAGTGTAATTCGAGGGTCGCCCCCTTGCGTCTGTAAAATCCAGAATAAAACAAGAGTTGCCATCTTGTGTCTGGTCTCGGGTTAGTAATCCCGAGTGAGGAAGTCCGGATTCGAGTCCCGGCACCTAGGTGAATCAGGTAACCAGCCCTGGCCCTAGGGTCCGAGTGTCTCTGCCCTAGGAAGGAAGCCTGCCATCAAATCTGGCGCCCGAGGAGGAAAAAATCGAGCTGGTCACTCTGAGGCAGTCCGAGTGGACGCCATTTGGGAGAATCACGAGAAGTCTCGGGGATCCTGAAAGTGAGAGTGGTGAGTGCAGCGCGCGTCTGAGTGAGAGAAGGACCGGTCCGCACGAATGTGATTCAATGTGTTGCGCGTACTTGATGGTTGTGCTAATTGTCTTACTGAGGGGGGGGTCTGGTTTTGTATTTTTCTCTATGCTCCCTATTTGAAACCTTCCCTTCCTATCTGTATCTCCAACTCCTCTCCATCCCTCTCTCCAGCCACTGAGAAAGCCCCACAGGCACGGGTCAAGCAAATAAGAACCATTAGGGCACTCGCCACTGAAAGACTCCCATGAGAGGATAAGGGGGTCCCAGGCGTGAATCCCAGATAAATTCACGTCCCCCACAGAAGAAAAACTAGGCAACGACAGGCACCCATCCGCAAGCACACCCACTGGCCATCATTGTTTAGAGTGGCATCTTCACTTCTCTCTTTTCATCTCTCTCTCTCTTCTGTGACCTCCACCATGGGCCAGACTCAGGCCACTTCTAAAAGTTTAATCCTCTCTCACTTCTCGGAGGTGAAGGAGCAGGCTTTGAAATTGGGCCCTAGCATCAGAAAGGGTAAGTTTGGCACTTTCTGCTCGACTGAATGGCCCACCTTTGGAGTAGGTTGGCTGACCCAGGGGTTCCTTTCCCTGGACACCATCGGCAAGGTCAAGGCTGTCATTACCCGGCCTGACCCAGAGGGCCACCTGGATCAACTCCTCCTTTTGTGGGAGAATCTGGCAGAGGATCCCCTGTCCTGGTTAAGGCCCCTCTTGGTGAGAAAGCCTCATGCTTGCCCACCAAAAGTCTCCATCATGGTCACCCAAGAAGGGCTGAAGTCCTCCAGTCACAGAGGCGGGGGTCCCAGTGCTCCACCAG
>NW_008339519.1:443694-444251 GCF_000622305.1 Nannospalax galili
TTTACTTGCCCAAGCGGCTGGACCCAGTGGCCTTGGGATGGCCATCTTGCCTTTGCATCTTGGCAGCCATTGCCCTACTGGTAAAGGAAGCTGACAAGCTGACCTTTGGCCAGGACCTGAGGGTGACATCCCCACATACTGTGGAGGGGGTTCTCAGGCACCCTCCAGGGAAATGGATGACAAATGCCAGGCTCACCCACTACCAAGGGCTCCTGCTGGACTCTCCTCGAATCACCTTCTCAGTCCCGATGACCCTGAATCCTGCCACTCTCCTGCCAGACCCAGACCTGTCAACCCCCATCCATGACTGTAGAGATGTTCTCCCTGAAATCATCCAGGTACGGGTAGACCTGAGAGACACGTGGCTGCCAAATAGTGAACTGGACTGGTATACAGACGGAAGCAGGTTCATGTGGGATGGGGCCAGAAGAGCCAGAGCAGCGGCAGTGACGCACAAGGGGGAAGTCATTTGGAGTGCAGCCCTGCCCCCTGGCACCTCAGCCCAGAAGGCAGAACTTATTGCTCTCGCAGAGGCACTGGAGAGAGCAGAAGGCAAG
>NW_008339519.1:446509-447784 GCF_000622305.1 Nannospalax galili
GCAAGCTGCAGTAGAAACCCTTAATCATACCACTCCCTTTCTTACTGACCCCTGTTGGCTGTGCTAACCAGGATCCCCACCCTTTTATGAGGCTATCAGGATAAATAGTTCCTATACTCTCAACAACTCTCATCCCACCTATTGGGACGGGAGACCGTGGTGACTTACTATTGCCCAGGTCTCAGCCTCTGGCACGTGTGTGGGCAGAGTTCCAACATCCCAGAGCCAGTTATGCTCCTCATGTAATAACACCCTGTGGGAGAAGGGGAAGTGGATTATACCCACCTCGGGCTGGTGGCTCTGTTCAAAAACGGGCCTCACTCCAGCCCTATCCACCTCTGTATTTAATGCTAATAATGAATTTTGTGTACTTGTGGCCATTCTGCCCTGTCTTTCATACCACTCTCATGAATCCCTCCTCTCCTATTGGGAGGGAAAACAGAATCCACTTCAAAAGAAGAGGGAACCCATTACTGCCTTAACCATCAGAACGCTCTTCTCCATGGGGATAGCTGGAGCAGGGACAGGAATCGTAGCCCTAGTAATGCGAGAGCAAGGGCTCATGGCACTGAGGCTAGCAATCAACAGGGACTTGGAACAGCTCCGGCAAATGATGTCGGACCTGGAGCAATCTCTCACTTCCTTATCAGAGGTGGTGCTACAAAACAGAAGGGGCTTGGATCTCCTATTCCTAAAAGAGGGCGGGCTATGTGCAGCTTTAAAAGAGGAATGCTGTTTCTATGTGGACAAGACAGGGGCAGTCAGGGAATCTTTGACCAAGTTAAAAAAGGACCTGGAGAGGAGGCGCAAGGAGTATGAAAATAGTGAAAGCTGGTTCGAGTCCTGGTTCACACATAAACCATGGTTTACAACTCTCCTCTCAGCTATCGCAGGACCTATAGTTGTTCTATTGATACTAGTCACAATTGGTCCCTGCATAATAAATAGGCTACTAAGCTTTGTTCAGGAAAAGATCGATACTCTCCATCTCTTGGTTCTTCGCCAGAAATACCAAGCCTTAGATACTGCTGAGGAAGATTCCTCAGTCTGACCTAGTTAAAAGGGGGGAAATGCTAGGAAAAGAGGAATTTACTGCTTGTTTGAATATACTGCTTGTCTGAATTTACTGCTTGAATTTACTTCTTTGAATTTACTGCTTGTAACCAATTAACTCAACTGGAGACACAGGCATCCGGAGATAGAGGCAAAGTGCTACAACCCCCGGAGCCTGACCTGTTCTGTGTCATGTCATGTCTGCTTACACAAGATAACAAG
>NW_008339519.1:447903-462768 GCF_000622305.1 Nannospalax galili
CTGGCCTAATAAACCTCTGCTTGATTTTTGCATCTCCATACTTGTGCATTTGTTCTCCTGAAGAGACCCACCGAGTCACGGACCCTAACACATGTAGGTCACTTACTTAGAAAAACAATAATTTAAGATTTTCCCAATTTTAAAACAGAATTTGAACACAGAGATATCCATAAGAATTTTTAAAATACAATTTTTAAAAAGGTACTCATCTTATTTTGATAAGTATAAACATTTATTTTTCTTCTTGTGTGTCTGTAAATTTGAATAAGTTTAAAAAATTTAATTAGCATCTGGTTGAGATCAAACTCATGGTTAACACATACCATTGGATGAGTTTCCACATGTTCGAAAATCGTTACTGTAATTAAGATACCTTTTCCAGAACATTTATACTGTAACTGTATTTTCTGTTGCTAATAGCAGCGTATCTGTGGGAGAAATGCAAAGAAAAGAGTTTTGTTTGGGCTCACCATTCTGTTCTGGTTCGCTGTAGAGATTCTTGTGGTGACAGTCTTCTTGCTAGTGCAGACCCAAGACAGCGCAGGGAATCTCATAGAAGTGTGTGTGTGTGTGTGTGTGTGTGTGTGTGTGTGTATTTTGATCTCTCCCTATTCTTATAAAGTCACTAGTATTTAATTATGGAGAGTCTACTCTGATTTTTCTTTCTCCTGGTGCTGAAGATTGAATCCCAAGTCTTATTTATACATGCTAGGTAAGCACTCTGCCACTGAGCTACAGCCCCAGCCCTGACTCTGGTGTGTTTATCTAATCCTTATTGCTTCCCAAGGGCCCCACCTCTAAACTGCACGGCTGGATAAAACTTCCACTCCTTTAGTTTCTCACAATGGGGATTAATTTTATAAGCCCTTTTTGGAGGACCACCCAACTTTATCCATAGCAATGTCTTCATATCCTTCATCTGCTCTGTCCCTCAGTTTTTTCTGTGTGTGTGTGTATGTGTGTGTGTGTGTGTGATGTAAAGCACTTGCACACTCAAACTTTCAATATAATCCCACAGATCCTCAAGGGTCTATTCACTTTCCTTCATTCTTCAATCTTTTCTCTTTCTGTTCTTAGGCTGGATTCCTCCCACACGCTGTGCTTACAGGCAGTACTACCATACCCAACTGATGGAACAATTTTTATTAATCAGTCTCAAACTTTGCTGACTCTTTTACACATTATATCCTGGAGCCCATCCCATGGATTTCTTTTATTTCTGATAATGCATTTTCAGCTTTAAAATTCGTATTTGTTTCTTTTAAAAAATAGTTTCTCTGCTGAGAGATTTCCTCTTTTTTAAATATTTTATTTATTGTTTTTATTTTATGTGTATGAGTGTATTGCCTGCATGTATGTGAGTGCACCTGTATCGTGCAATGCCGCGGAGGTCAGAAGAGGGCTTCGGATTCCCCCGGAACTGGAGTTAAGGACGGTTCATAGCAGCCATGAGATTTCCTCTTTTTATTCTTCTTTTCCTTCTCCAACTCTCTCCCCTCCATAACCCCAACTTCACACTTTACAGGTCTCCCTTGTCTACTCTCTATGATACCAAAGCCAGGAAAGATGCTCTACTGTTCTACAGGGGATTTTTAGCAACTCTGTCCTCTATAATTGTGCTTTGGGTAAAACCTCTGGAGGGAAAACCTTGCTGATTGCTTCTCCCCCTGTGACAGGATTTGCCTGTTTGTTTATTTGTTTGTGTTTAGCATTTTCAGGTAGGCCTCTGTTTTTGTCGAAGTCAGTGGAGGGATCTACTGGAGGGAGAGCCTTCTGTTCCTCCACAGGGACATTCACTTTTGTTTAATAACAGATTTTAGATAGAGGGATTAAAACTGTTATGCCAGGAGCTAGACTTTTAATAGAAAAAAAAGTTCAGTGCTAATCACTTTTGAATTTTCAAGAAGTTGAAGATCATGGATCATCTGAGGGTTCAGAATACCAGCACCTACTGAGTTTGATAGCACACAGCAAGACCCTGTCTAAAAACAAAGATCAAACCCCAAACACACTAAAAAATATATCACCAAGCTAAGTTGAAACCTCTTTCAGAGGCCATTAGAGTATCCTTATTACTGCCTGTTCTTTTCCTGGAGATAAGTCTAGCGAATTATATTATCAAAATTTCCAAATCTTCATTATTTCATTTGTAAAGAAGATAGCACTAGGAATAATGTCCTTAAGGGCTCTTAGCAACAATATGAGTTACGCTTGAAGCTGTTTCCTAATGGAACAGTAATTGTTTAAAATGATATGCAATGCTTCCCCATAGAAACCTTATTGCCTCTAGTGACCTTAAAAATTCAGATTCCATGTTTTCATTTTCATAATCACGGTTAGTCTAATCCTGAGCCAAGACTGAATACAAAGTGATAGAAGATGAGAACAATTTGATCTATCATCTAAAAATTGCTTTTCATTTAACAAAACATCATCTCAGCTAGCCACATAATAGATATTTAATAAATAGTCATTAGGAAACAACTCTAAGAATAGGTTGAATCCGAGCCCCTTTGGTGCTTAAGGAAAATTTACAGTGATGCGTATGGTGTTTAGGTCACGGATTTCTTCCTTAGAAGACTGAGTGTTTCCAGCAAGGAGCTAGCAACACGATTCCAGAAGTTCTTTGAGAAGCCTTTATTCTTGTTGCCCAGGATTCCGGCTTCTGGCCTCCTGGAGCTAATTGCAGCCGTCAGCTTTTCCTGCAGAGCCAGCTGCTTTTTATGGTCAGAGGAGATAAACACAGGCTCAATGGGAGATCTATTTCTGGGCATTGAAAGAGCCTCTGTGCTGCTGGTTGAAGGGAAGAATCATCTGGCCTCCCTCACGGAATGCCTGGACTGTTTCTTAGGGCTCTCCTCCTCACGATGCCACTTCCTGCCCCAATTTAACTAGGAGATAGGCTAAGAGAAATAAAATAAGTCTTTAAAAAAGTCTTAGCATATGAAATCATGTCTAATTTGGCAAACTGAAATTCTAACTTGGCAAAACGGTGTTATGTTCATTCAATGTGGAATTCATGGCCAGTATTTAAAGCATTATTAATTCGGAGTCACAGTTACAACCCAGAGATGGTCAATAACATTCTTGGTTCAAGAGTGATTTGCTTGCGGGAAGAGAAAAAGGAGTTTCTATTCATTGCGCCTCTCGCATAAACAGTACCCACTATATATTTATTCACATCATGCAGTCATTTACACAAAATTTAACATCATAAAAGTGTGTAAGAGGTTACAATCACTGTGTTTGATTTTATTACATGTTTTTAGTCATGCAGTATGCTATAGTATGTCAGACCCCGTCTTATGTTCAAGAAGAGGAAATGTTGCTATGGAGGACTGAGCTCCTGGTGTCTCCATGCTGTGTTCACATCACAGTCGCTGGGAGCAGGCAGCAGAACCCAGGGTTCTAGACTCCTGAATCAGTGCTCATTTGTTGACCTCTGACCACTTCGCTTACATGATGGAAGGTTCTTGGTTAGCAATTCAAGTCAAGAATAAACCCCTCATTAAAACAGTAGCACTAAGAAAAATAAGAACCTCTTTTAAATTTTTTTCTATTACATTTTCATTATTCATTTTGTGTGGAGGGATGTGTGGGCATGTACAGAAGTCAGAGGGCAATTTTAGGGAGTCAGTTCTCTCCTAATATGTGAGTTCAGGTGTTCAGGTTTGGCAGCAAGTGATCTTACATGCTGAGCCATCTTAGTGGTCCCAAATTTTGTTTCTTATGATAATGTCTCTGCATGAAAAGCCTGTCAAAAGACACTTTAAGATATTTTTCACCAATTTTACTAATTAGTTGTATAAAAATATATGTGCTATGATGGGTCAATGGGTAAGAACACTTGTTCTGCAAGCATTAAGACCTGAATTTGAATTTTTAGCATTCATATATTAGTAGGAAGTTGGATATGGCTGTGCATGCCTGTATCCCCAGCTTTGAGGGGCAGAGATGGGCAGATCCTTGAATGCTCACCCGCCAGCAGGCCTAGCTGAAACTGTGAACTTTAGGTTCAGTGAGACCTTGTCTCAAGTCAATAGAGTGATAGAGGAAGACACCTTGTTTGCACTCATGCATACGGGTGTGCACACTCACATGGCCATATATATGCACCATACACATACACCATACACACATCCTTCAAAAGTGCATGCTAGAGGAAATAACACCAGGAAAACAAATGTGCTGCTCAAATGCTTGTCTAATGAAACAGAATCACCTATATTGCTTTTTAAGACCGTAGTCATTTAAATAGAATCACCTTCACAAACAAGAGACTTTTAAGTTTAATGCAAAACTTGTGGCAACAGTCTCTGTATGGTCAGGTGACCTTTAATTTAAATGTAAATTGTGGTTGGCCTTGGACTACAATAGGCTATTACATTTCCTAGGAGGAAAAGACTACCTGTATTTAACTGGTTGTATCCCTAGCATCCTGGAAATAAGGTGTTCTGGAGGACAGAGTATGTAAAGTATCCAACAGGAACACCTGGGCTCTCTGAGGTAGTGCCCTGGGCTCTCTTGTGGCCCCTGGTATATGTTAGCATGGGGATGGCTGGTACATGCCCTAGTTCCCCAGGGAATTTTATGTAGGGAAGATAGGAAAGCAATTAGTTCCTTCGAAAGTGTTTCTTGAGCCACAGGTTGCTGTGTATCATCAGACATTGCTTAGTTCCCGAGGTACCACAGTCCCAACACTTTGAACTCACAACAACCCTCTTCACTGCAAATATATTCATATTTTATAGACAAAGATTCTGAAATAGAGAGAGGTTAATTAGCTTTACCCTTGTTCCTGAAGGAAAAAGCAGAGTCCACATGTGGTAGACATAATGTCTATGTTCTTTCCCTCATGCTGGGGTCTCTTCTGTTAACTCTCTTTAAATACCTTATCTTCATATACATTCACACTCTGATGTAGCATGTAAATTAGGAGAGGATACAATTTAGCACAGTAAAAAGAGTATACTGGGTGAAGCTGGGCCATAACTGCAGTGACTGAAGACTCCCCAAGAAATGTGGAGGCATGCTGGGAGCCACCAGAAGCTGAGAGGCATGGACCAGAGTCCCCTTCAGAGCCTCCAAAAGGAGCCCATCCCTTGAACACTTTGTCCTCAGATTTTAGATCTGTGTAAAGTTCTGTTGCTGTGGCCCTGCTATTTGTCTATCTTATTTAAATGACTCCAGTTCTTAAGAAGCAATACAGGTGATTCGGTTTCATTTTCAGTAAATACCTGGCATTGTTAGGAGTGCTTTCAGATACAGCCTGTGGTTTGATGGGAACAAAAGATCTGCTATTATTCCCTAACTCTCAATGCACTTTTAAAACTACAGATGTTAAGAGTTTGGGTGCTGTGATGGTTAATATTGTCAACTTGACAGGCTCTCTAAGTACCTAGGAGACAAGCCTCTGGACACACCAGTGAGGGGTTATATAGATTAGGTTGAGGTGAAAAGACCCATTGCATGGGTCCTGGGCTAAATCTAAAGGAGAAACGATCTGGGTACTAACATTCATCATTCTAAGCTTGACTGCAGATACAATGTGACCAGCTGCTTCAAGCTCCTGCCACTATGGCTTCCACAATAGCCTGTTTCCTGAAACTGTGAGCTAAAATAACCTTCACTTCCTGAAAATGCCTTTGTCAGGTGCTTGATTACAGCATCTAGACATGCAACTAATACAGTGCCTTGCCTCATATTTACTAATGAGAGGACTCAGAGCAATCTAACTGTGGCTTCAGGGCTCATAAGGCCAGGTTCAGCTCTCAGCTCCACCCTTTCCAGACCATGTAACAGGGCAAGTTATTCAGTCTTGGTCATTGTAAATGAATAATGCAGCAAGGATAATTCCAGCATATAAGCAAATGAACAAATACTAGAAACAGTATTTGAAGTATAGTAAAAGAAGGTGATTGTATAAGTAAGTAAAAAGAAAAGTTGTTTACCGTTGGGATGAGAATATCCCATGGGTTAGTGACTGGGAAAAACACCTTGTAATGCAGTGCTCAGGTTCCACTCCACAACTTTACCCCTATCTTTCCTGTTTCATCCCCTCTCATTCTGCCCACCCCACTGAGGACTGACTCACTGCCCAGCTACTGAGAGTGATGGCAACTGACAGCTCTCAGCTGAGGTCTTCTAGTAATGCAGATGAAGGTCACCTCTTCCCAAGGCCATTGTATTAGGTAGTTTTCTGTTGCCGTGATAAAACACCATATCCTATACTGGCTGTGGTGCCACATGCCTTTAATCCCTGCACTTGGGAGGCAGAGGCAGGCAGATCTCTGAGATCAAGTCCAGCCTGGTCCAACTAGGGATACAGAGAGATCCCATCTCAAAACAGAAACAAACAAACAAACAAACACCATGACCAAGGCTAGTTATAAAACAAATAAACATTTGTTTTACGGTTCCAGAGGGATTAAGAGTCCATCGTGGTGGGAAGGTATGATGGCAGAGCAGCCAGAGCAGAAAGCTAAGCACTCACATCTTCAAGCAGGCACAGGAAGCAGAGAGAGCAAAACTGGAAGTGGGACAAAGTTATGAACTCTAAAATCCCATCCCCAGTGATGTGGTTTCTCCTGCAAAGCCACAGTTCCTAAAGGCTCCATGATCCTCCTGAAAGAGCACCACTAACTAACCAAGTGTTCAAATACTTGGAGCCTATGGGGGACATTTTCGTTCAAACCACTACAACTGTACTTTCTTCCCAAGAGCAGCTCGCATTCAGTGTCTGGTCTGGGTAGAGCTTGAAGGTCCTCTTGCTGCAATGTGGGACACTCTCTTTGCTGGGCTTTTCCAGTCTTATGGTCTCATGTTGATGGGTTCATAGGGAGATTTCATTGCAGCCTACTTTCCTCCTTGTCCAATTCTGTCTCTTCTACCCTCTCAAAGATGGGAATGCTGAGATTGCTTAATGATAATCCACCTGTATTGAAATCTCCATTTCCAAATCTGCTTTTCAGAGAAGTGCTCTCCTCCCAAGTAATAATGTCAGATTGTGATTGAGACTAACATCACCCCAGAAACAGGACTGTAAAGGACTATTATTCAACAAAGACATAATGGACATCTTCTATGGGCTAGCCATTATGCACATGAGGAAAGTAGAGGGGAAAGGCTGAGGGCATACCCTTCAAGAAATGGGGCATCTGCATAGGGGGTAAAGGTGTGAATAAAGAAGTTCCTTAGGAATTATGATGGACAGGGCTAGGTATGAGTAGGCTAGCCTGGTGAAAGATGGCCATGCTAGATGAATCCCAAATGTCTAGCCTGGGTATCTGGATATGTTCTTGAGAGAAAGAGGTAGTACTTGTCAGGTGTCCTTAACTACCTGAAGGTTTGGATACCAAAAGTCTATCAAAATATTTTTGTCCAAAGACAAAAGAGCTATGACATTTTTTTTCTGGGCCATATTATAAGGTTTTTTGCCCTTTAAATTGTGAGTGTAGCCTGCCAGTGGCCAAAGGGCTGAGATCAGTGCCTGCACTTCTGCTCCCTACATGGGCGCAGATTTGACCTTTTTCTCTTAAGGCTCCATGAAAACACAGGTGTCTTCTTAGGGGTGTTCAATAGTTGCTTGTTGAATGCATAATGAAGAACTGAATAGCTGTAATCAAGGAAATGATTTGGTTTTTGTAAGGAAGATGGGGAAGCAAGCTGGGGGAAGTAAGTCTAGGGATATTTTTCACTTGGAAGCATCTCTTGGCTGGTAGATGCACACCTTTTTATCTCTTGATCATTTGTGACAAATGGGACCAATGGATAACTCCAGAATCTTTTACTCTCATTTTCCAGAGTTAAGGAAAGCATATTTCTTGCTTCTAACCACTAGAATGATTCCTGTAAGAAATGATGCCAGGTATCAACACTTCCTACTCCAGAGTGCACACTTGGAAGCAGGCCAACAGCACTGAGGGGCTGCAGCCACTGACAAGATGGTCCGAGTTTTATGGGAGCTATACTATACCACAAATGTACTATACCATACATGTACACTGGATTCCAGTGAGTCAGCAGGTTGGGGCATGAGACTGCGTATATGTTCTGGGGTGAGCAGACAGTCCAGGTATGGGAGCCTGAGACCTGGAACTCTTGATTGCAATGATGTACACTCTTCCTGCTATAAATATTATGGCTGAATTCAGAAATAACATATTGAAGGGTAAATACAACTTGCTTCTCCAGTGCACCTTTTAGTTTTACTCCCATCTCCAATAATTGCTGTTGTACCTGTCACTATGCTGCTCTAAGCCATCTTTGGACCTTGACTTATTGTGGTTCCCTCCATGCTAGTGTGCTACTGACCTGGCTTTGTTTCCATTAGTCTCTGTCAACAAGACACAGGGATATGACACAGGGTGATCACATGGCCCCTCTGCCTAGCGACAGTGGATTTCTCATCTCTCTCTGGCTTGCTTTGGCAGCACTGCCATTCCCACCTCTCTGTTCATCTTTTGCTCTCCTCCAGCTAGTCCAGCTATTCTGGAGTCTTTCTCTGGGAATTGGCTGCTGCTGTCACCTTTGCTGGCTGTTCTTGTAATGCAATCAACACAGCTCCTTCATCTCCTTTAGGCTTTTGATTACACATTACTTTTTCAGCAGTTCATATCCATCATGTCTACTATCCACTTCTCTTTGGGAATTTATTTTTCATCTCTATAATTTAAGTATTTAACTTACTCATCTGTTTCTTCTATTACCGTAAAACATAAGTGCTATGAAGGCAGGGATTTTTGTCTTCTTTTTGATATATCATCAGGATTTAGAACAATCTGACATACTAGGTACCCTAAGGGATCTGATGAATGAAGGACAAGCGTGTCCCCCAGTCAGCTTCCCCAGCCAGGAGACTGCAGTGAGCTTCACGATATGCTGTGACTATTTGTGAATGCATCCAGGAGTTATCAGTTTGTAGGACTAGGCTTTAAGAAAATGGTACACCTCTGTTTCCAGGCCATTTGGGATATTTGCTCTCAGAATTCAGTCACAACACTGGTCACAGGCCAAAGAAGCTGACTGTGGAGACTGTGGGGAAAAAGAACCAAGTCCTTAGGTCGCATAATCCAATACTTTGGAAAAGCAGCAGAACAAAGGGGTCTCTAAGGCTAATACACATCACTATTGTAAAGACTGCTCCAGCTTCTCAGCTTGTTGGCAGCTTCATTCTAAAATGAGCAGGTTGAAAAAGCAGCTTACAACAGCTCTGGAGCCTGGGAGTCAAGGTGTGGCAGAGCCATGATCTTTCTGGTGGATCTAGTAGAGGATGCTTTCTTGTTCTCAGATTTTTCTAGTCTCCTGTATTTCTAGCAGTCATTGGCTGGTAGGAGCATCACCCCTGCTACAAGGCCACCTCTTCTAGTTTGTAGACAAACAGCTCCAAGCTCACAGGCTCACATTTCACAGCCACATTAAATGAGGAATAGAAAGGCTTTCTATGGTCCCAAGATCAAAGATTGTGGGAGCGGGGGTTAACTGGATTAACTTGACCCAAGTGCCCATCTCTGAACTGCTTGGTTTCATTGATAGGATGGACCATGAGCAATAATGGCACCTCCCACAGGAGTCACATGGCTAGAAGAGTGAAATCAAATCACTCAGAGGACAAAACAGTAGGTGTTGATTAACACAGGATAATTAATCAATCATCTTTGACCCAAAATGCATGTTTAACCAATATGAAAATCCAGAACTGTATGTGTTAAAATGCTATGCCTTTGAGAGGCTGGCGAGAATGCTCAGCAGTTAATAACACAACTCTTCCAGAGGACCCATGGATTTGGTTCCCAGCACCCATATGGTGGCTGACAACCATCTGAAACTCCAGTTCCAGGGGATTTGATGCTCTCTTTGGCCTCTGTAGGCACTGCACACACAGGTGCACTTACCTACATACATGCAAAACACTCATATACATAAAGTGTTTAAAACATTTTAATTAGAAACATTTTGCCTTTTGGGAACTTCATACAACATCCCAGATGCAATGTCTAGTAATAATAACAAGCTAGTACTCGGCAGTATTTGTCATCAGAGGTTCATCTTGTGCTGGCCAACACGTTCCTAACGAAACAGGCGCTAACTAATATGAGCTAATGTTTACTGAAAGCTTATCAAGAGTAAAGTATTATCTGAAGTGCTCAAACACACATTAAACTCAGTTAATCCTCAAAACTGTCTTTAGGAGGGCTGGAGAGATGGCTCAGTGGTTAAGAGCACTTACTGCTCTTCCAGACAACCTGGGTTCAGTTCCCATTACCCACAGAGCCACTAACGACAGTCTGTAACTCCAGTCACAGGGACCCAACACCCTTTTATGGCCTCTTTAGGCACTGCACATACATAATATACTTATATACACACAGGCAAAACATTCGTAACACATAACATAAAAATACATTAAATCTAAACAGAACAAAACAAAACTTTCTGGAAGCATATTTACTACTATTTCACATAAAAAGAAAGGAAGTCACAAGAAAGTTAGGTTACCTAACATACCCCAAATCACACAGCCTGGAAAAATCTGAATTGGGGTTTGAAAACACAGGCTAACCATTGATCTGTGCTTTTACCTTCTTTCCAAACCTACCTCAACTGTGACCTGATAGTTTAAACATCAGATGAGGGTTCAAACCTGTGATATGTTTTTTTTTCTTACTTTTATTTTATATATATGAGTGTACTGCCTATATGTAAGTACACCCATGTGTGCAATGCCCATGGAGGTCAGAGGAGGGAGTCGGATTCCCTGGAACTGCAGTTATGAACAATTTTTAGCTACCATGTGGCTGCTAGGAATTGAACCTGGGTCCCCTGTAAGAGCAGTTGGTGCTCTTAACTGCTGGGCCATCTCTCTAGCCCTGAGGTGAATTTCTTAATATTATAATTATTTAATTTCAATATGAAGATACTAATGAACCCTGGCTGAAATGTAAATTTAATTAATATGTGGAACTGAGTACTAGACCAGAACAAATAAGAAGGTCCATAATGAGGTGTCCCACTGGTGATGGATCACTCAACTCCAAACACACTAGGCCCATATACTAAAGACATTTTAAAACTCTGATGCCAGATGACAAAACTGGACCACATTCAAAGGATATATAATTTGAATAACACTAGTATTTTCCAGAACACATTCATCTTACTTGACATTGTAAGAGACATTTGAATGAGCATGTGACAAGAACCAGAGATTCATAGTTCCAAGTACATATATGTTGGAGCTTATGTCAGGTCAAATATTTGTGGTGCACTGTATAAATGAAATATTGTATATGTATTATGTACTGTATTATGTACATGTATGTTGTTAGCAACTGAAGCTAGAATAAGGGATGGCATCTTTTTTGCATTATATCTTGGTGCCTGGACATATATGAATGCTTACTATATGGAAAGGAACTAAATGCAATGAATTTAAGGGAAATTAAGAGGACAGAAATTTAGCACAGTGTATATTACCGGTTTAGTCATCACTTAGATTGGATGCCAATTTTTTCCCCTCTTTCAGGTTTGTAAAAATTAGGAAATATAGGTTTGGTAGGGATTAAGTGGAAAGAATACTCTTATAAATGGGCCATGGGAATATAAATTGGCATCAACTTTAAACACCACCACCACCTGGATATATGAGGGATCACGTGCCTTATGGTTGTTTTTAGCTTGTGACTCTGCAAGCATTACTAAGAATTTATGCCAAGATGTGTGTTCTAACAGTGGAAAGCTACAAACAGCCAGAACACACTCTATCTGAAAAGTTAAATGTTGGTTCAATGATCCAAAGAAGACAATGTAGCAATAAAAAAGGAAAAGAAGCTAAAATTTACATTTAGGTAGATGCCATATCAAAGGCATGATTACCTGTATCTAGGATTACAGGTACTTTTTATCTTCTGGAAATATCCAAATTACTTGTTTTTGCTTCATTATTTTTTCAAATGGAGGTATAAAATATACTCAAAGTATATTTAAAGTATACCAATTTTAAATATACAACACAGAATTTTGTAAGTATACATCCTGAAGTCATAAACTATGTAATATTCAAGAAAGTTTTCTCATTCTCTTTCCTAATCCATAGTCCTCACCTCAAAAGCAACCACTTTCTGAGCAATGATTAGTTTGTCTGCTTTGATCAATGTATCAATGCTATTTGACACTGTGCACTGTCTGTTGTAATTTATGCAACTCATTATCAGTAAAACTCAGCTATTTTTCATGGATTTCTATCATTTTATTTTTCATCTTTATGGCTCTGTAGTATTTCACTGTATGAGTGTATATATTTAGCCATTTTGCTGTTGTTAGAAATCATATACATATCCTTTGGTCAACAAATGTCTTTTTGCTGGGAAAGAATTGCTAGGTATAAAGTAAGCATATTCATTTGAGCTAATGGTTTCTGTTTTGCTTTCCTCATTCAGCTCCTTCCATCAAGAGAATAATCACTACCTCCAAGCCATCTCTGATTTCCATACTATCTGCTTATTCCTCACACCTCACCGAAGGTTTTGACTGTTCTTTACCATTATTGCTCTTTCCCCAAAACAGTCCACAGTGACATCACAGCCCATCACACCTGAGCCCACAAACCAGAAGCACTCCTGAGGATCTGTGGTCATTCCCCCTTCTTCATTTCCTAGTACACAATGCTGAAACAATAATTCCAAACCAATTTATGAGACTTGGGTATTGATTTTTGCCTTTTCATTTCTTTAGAATCCAAGTCTATTGGAAAAAAGACAAGAGTCATCTGTCTTAAAATCTTTTATTAGGCATTGCTAGATAAACCCTGCATGATGTTCTGCAAACATCACACGGTAAACAGTACTCCACAGTAATCTACACTGTACATACAGTGACAATCACAACCCTAAGATGCCCAGCCCATCGTAGTTTTCATTTGAGTGTCTTTATATTCGTCCATGAGATCTTGTCTCACAACTAAGATTACTCTCCCAATTAAAAACAATCAACCAAAAACAATTATGTTTTTAAAGACCAGCCACAACAAAAGGTCCTAGGGACATTACTGAATGTTCACAATTAGACTCCACTATATCACAAGGTATCCATCTTTTCAGACTTGTCCCTACAATTTGTGTGCTCTGACACTTGTTTTCACCAACAGCCACCAGTGAGATAGTATTTATTAAGGAGCAGTTCACTGACACATATCCACTAAAAATTCTTGAGGTAATAATAGATTTTTAAAATTTCATTGCTTAAAAAAAATCTATTAATTTCTAGGTCCTGTCCAGCAGGACCTATCTGTTGGCAGGAAGATTCTTTGTCTTTTTTCTTTGTCAAATATTTACACACATTTGCATATACAAGCTGTGTTTTTGTCTTTTCTTAGCACATGGTTTATTTAAATCATTTACCATACATTCATCAGGAAAAGTCAAATTATATACTATCATGTATAAAGACTGCAACAAAACTAGTACTCGAATAAAGCAAAATAAAAGGCACAGACCAAGAAGAGCAAAATAATACAGAGAATGGACAGAAGTTGCAAAGGCCCACTGTAAATGAGTTAAATTTCAGTTGTGCATACTATTGCTTCCAGCATCTGTACAGAAACTTCATGATAATATGTTGTCAAAGACAAGATGTAGAGAAATGATCAAATTTCTGAAGTTATCACATACTTGTTTATTTTTAATGCTGTTTGTTAAGTTTTAAGTTTTTTGCCCTCACTGGAGCTACAGACAGTCCTCACAGCATTGAAATTCTTGCTTCCAACTTAGCCTTCTTTTTTTGTGGTTTTTGAAATAAAAATTTAAATCCAATGGTTCGATTTCTGGTATGTAATATCCAACCTCTAGCTTTAGCTGAAAAAATGAACGTACTGAATAAAAATAGTTACTCTCTTGTATAGACAATACAGTAGATTCAGGCAGCAAATGTGGCTAGAAACATCTGTAAAGACACACTACCACAACAGCATGCTTAAAATAAATGAAGAACACTAACAGACAAGATATGGCTCTTTATAGAGAAGAGATAAAGTGAAGTGGAAAAAATAAGGCACAGTAAGATATATATAAATGCTACATAATCACCACACAGCACCGTATGGAAGATTCAGGACTGTATATTAGTGCTACTGGAAAGTAGGAATAAGTCAGTTTCCCAGGCTTTTCTTCACCAACCTTTCCTTTCCTTTCCATAATTAGTGTACCAACACTACAGTGATGAGGAAATTATATGTTATGCACAATTCTTTGAACCAACAGTACAAAACAATCATTTGGAAATACATTGGTTGCTTCAACAATTTAAGAAATTAGGTCTTTTTAATCTTTTTTTCTCCAAACTTTTCATTTCAGCAGTACTTGCTTTTTCTGTTTCATTTTCTTTTCAAGGACTCTAGTTAAGAATATCAATGCTGTCTATTGTCTATTTCCTAAAGTACATTCAAAATGGTTTCTTCCAAGTAGTTTTATGAAGATCAAAGTTAGCAGTATAGCTAATGAAATGCAGAAATACTTAAAAAATAAAAATCAAAGAATCATTTTTCTACCAGGCTCATTTTATATGTGAAAAATATTATGACATATTATTTGGATAATTGCTAAGAGTTTACAGAAAACTTTAAACTGGGCAATAGAAAAAAATAGACAAGCTCTGGTACAAATTACTAAGGCAAACTACTCACTTTAAAATGCAGAAATCAATTATCATTTGCCATTATTATTGAGAGTGTAATTACAATGGAATATATTCTGATATTTACATAGGAAATGGTAACCATTCATTAGAACTTCAATTTCTGAGTATAAAGTAGTAAGAGATTAAAAGACCCAACTATTTCTTTTAGCACTTAATACTGTGAAAAGAGAGAAT
>NW_008339519.1:462898-484457 GCF_000622305.1 Nannospalax galili
GAGAATATGATACTGCAGTTTTTCAATAGGAAGTAAATTGTTTCATGAAAATGTCATACCAATTTTGTTTAAAAGAGAAACAAATGATATGCTAATGTAGCAACCTTTTAATGCCATTGCTTTTTTTAATTTTGAAAATTTGCCTTATTATTATATTAATAATTGCTTTAATATACAAGAAGATTGTTAATTAATTTTCAAAATAATATCTGTAACAGATTGTTTCTGTCTTGGAAATGGTGATGCACATATATCTATATAAAACCAATTAATTTTGAGTCTTCATTTCATATCAAATATATTTAAAAACACCATCTACAGAAATTTATTGTGATGAAAATGATCAAACAATAAATTTTAACTATTGAGGGTTGTTATATGGAACTTAAAAAAAAATGGGCCTTAAAAAGGCTTTGTAGTCAGCTGATAAAAATATCATAATACTTTAGGCTTTCTTTATAAAGAAACAAAAACATGTTAATTTTCTGGAGACCTTGAAAACATTTAGATATCTCTATCAGATATTTAAATACTATTTGCTTGAAAGAAACAATATATTTGGATATAGAGGAAGTAATACTAATGAAAAGCTGGTTTTTGTGAGAACTTCAATAAATATGAAGATGATTCACCTAGTGGGCAAAAGGAGAATGCCTGACATTGAAAGGAATCAATGGAGGACAGGCCAGCCTGCCAGCTACAAGAACAACTGAAATGACATTATTTCTGCAGTTCCTGGGGCCATTAAACAACCAAGTGTGACTCTTGCTTAAATTTTTCATGTAATATGGGATCTAAATATATTTTAGAGTATGGCTTATGTGTAAATTTTATCAATGAAAAAGTTGAACAGTTTAAATGACAACTGGTTTCTCTACCATCAAGCTAGTACCAGTTATAGTCAAGGCAATTTACTTTAGATGACCAAAATGTCTAATAATAATCACAGAGCATGAATCCATAGTTGCATCTTATATATAAATTTTCTGTATTTAAATCCACCGTAACTCCAAGCTAGCAAACATTTTTACTCAAACAACGACCAACAATCACAAACCTAAGCCATTCCTGATGAAGGATAAAAGACTGGGTCAGGTTGGATGAATATCCACATGCTTTTTGTCCAATGAATAAGCAGACACTGCACTGAGCTTCTGATTAGCATGAAATAATTTCTGAATCTGGCTCTAGAGTATTATTATAACCTCTGGCACAGCTGGCATCTCATTTGTTTGACTTACTTGGCAGAGAGCTAGGTGGAGTTCCTCAACTCCTATCAAGAAGAGAGAAAATGTCCCAGGTACTCTGGATCCATTTCAGTTGACAAACAGAATAAAACAAGACAAATAGTGCTTACTACCACAGTTCAGTTACACAGACCTTTCAGCATAGAATTTCACTGCAGTACAGCAAAAGAGCTAACGATGACAATTTAGTCCACACTGGGCCAAGATGAGAAGTGGAGGGGGTTGCTGAAGTAAAAAGCAAGATGATCTGGAAATCTAAGACAAAAAGATACTTGGTGTTGAAATATGTGGTTATTGCTGCACAGGCAAGAAAGTCTGTCATTTAATATTCACAATGGAACAGAGTGATATGTCACAGAACTGCAAAACAAAACAATATTTTCTCTATTATGTCTGTATAATCTAACGAACTAACGAAATCTATTTTAGAAGACATAAGGAAATGGACCCTCCAATAGGCATTCATAATGTTTTGTGTATTCTTCAAAAAAATAATTTATTGCATTTTAAGTTATATAATTATTCTTAAAACAGTGACTTCTTTAATTAAGAATATAATTTCTATTATGTGTAATTACATGCTTCTGCAACTGACAATAAGGGCCTGTAAGATACATGATATGTCAAGGTTTTAGCTGATATTCAAACAGTTACAATAGTCACAAAATACTTTGACCCTGTTTATTGGGTTTGGATGAAATCAACTAAAGCATCAGACTCACAAAGTGATATACAGTAAAAGTCCTACATAACACATGGCTTTGAAACCAGTCTCAGTCCTATGCCCAAAAGCAGAGTTACAATGCAGTTCATTATGTTTCTCTCTTAAAGGTTACTATCATTGGTTTCACAATCTTAAATTTCTTTAAAGTTTAGAATTCTTATTTTGTTCAGATTCTATAATACTATTTAAATAAAATCGTTTGTTTTATTGAAGTAATCATTGCAGATATACATTTTAATTCTTTTATCTTTTTTAAAATTTTTATTTTATGTGTATAAGTTGTTATGCTTGCATGTGTGTAGGTGTGCCCATGTCGTGCAGTGCCTGCGGGGAACAGAAGAGGGTGTCAGATCCCCTGGAACTGTAGTTCTGGACGGCTGTTAGCTGCCAGTGGATGCTGGGATTCAAACTTGGGTCTTCTGTAAGAACAGCCATTGCACTTAGCCACTGAGTCATCTCTCCAGCCCCACATATATGCATTTTAACACGTGGTCTTGGAAGTTAGTTTCCATAATAGGAGAAAAGGATCACAATTTATGATTTGCACAACAAAATTCACTCAGGGTATTTTTATTTATTGTGTTTCTAGTCGGAGAAACTTCTTTTATAGAATTCACGAACTATGAAAATGCAGCTAAAAATTTCAGTAGAAATTAATATTTTAAACAAACATTCCAACTAACTTATTAGGTAACATTATTATTTGCTATATTTGAGCTCTGAATAGTAAAATTGTTGAGAATAAATTTTTTTAACTTAAAAAAATTTTACTCATTATTTTTATTTTGTGTGTAAGCATGTATTGCCTGCCTGTAGGTAAGTGCACTCATGTTGTGCAATGCCTGTGGAGGTCAGAAGAGGCTGTCAAATCCCCTGGGACTGGAGTTATGGACAGTTGTTAGCTGTTAAGTGGGTGCTGGGATTTGAAGCTGGGTCTTCTGCAAGAACAGCCAGTGTTCTTAACTGCTGAGCCTTATCTCCAGCCTCGAGAACAAATTTAATTTTAGAAACTGTTCTATTTTTTCAGGAATGCTTTACTTAAAATGTTAGCTTCTGATTCTTCACCATTTGAAGAGTTTATACGTATTTGCTCCCATGATTCTTCTTGCTCCATTGAAATGCATACATCCGTCGCTTTTGTTTTGCCATTTAATTATTTAAATAACACATATTTTAAAGTGTATCATGGAATTCTAAGGCTAACACTTGGATGGATATTAACACAAAATAATGCAGCTGGGTCACAGTTATTGGAAACATTTTCAATAGTTGAGATAGACTTCAGCCATAGATGTGGAAGGGTAAGCATATGGTTCAATGTATGGATTCACATTAAGGCTTGTGTGCAGCTTGCTTATAAACTAAAATCTAAATTAGCTTATGGCATAGATTTAAAAATTTTTGTACTTAAAGTATACCAACTAATGTTATTTAGGCCACTGACTTTTAAATAATTACAAGAGGCATCATAAATGTCTGATGAAACAATCACTTTAATAAGGAAGATATGCTGGGTTGGCATATACACTGAAATCTTAGGAAGGCGAGGAAGGAAAACCAAGGCTCTGCATAGATTAGTGAGTATCCCTCACCCACTGGCCTCTCCTCTTCTCTGCTGGTGAAAGGGAGTTGCCTGGATAGTAGAGATGTGGACAGAAATAAGGCTAGGATAGGCACAGGGACAAAGAACTACCACAGCAGTTTAGAGATGGGAACACTGGGTCACATATTTGGGTAGCGACATTAAAGATAAAGACTCACCTAGGGCCTTGGGACTCAAGAGATGATGCCACAGAGCTGGGCATTTCCTGACAGGCAACACTGAAACTCGATCCCACAGCAGAGAAAGATATCATGTTGAAATATGACTGCTGTCTAACTCTCTTTTATTGTTTGCCTGTCTGTTCTTTTAGGATACAGTAGCTAACTACTGGAAAATCAAGGTGGTGGGAAGAGGATGGTGTGTCATGAGGTTTGACCCCCTTCATCTTTCTCCTACTTTTCATCATGTATAAATAAGTTTCTCTGTGGAACAATGTGCATGAAAAATGGACAATGTTTTTAAAAATGTGACAAACACCATCGATTTGGCTTGCTCAGTTAAAAGTAAGCAATCCAAGAATCAATTTATCTTTCTCACACTGTCTGACAAAACCATCTCCTCACATTTTACTTTCAGTGGAAAAAGATTAATTTTCTGTTAAATTTTGGCAAGGGATTTGGCTAATCTATCAAGGAGGAAATCATCTTTCAAAAGATTCTTTACTTTAAAATTATGTGTTCTAGAACACTTTATTTTACAAAAGGGTCCTAAATACACTATTTCTATGACCTCATTTCCCGATTATTCATCAAAACCTCTATTATAAATATCTTGTAAAAATAAAATTCAAAACCCATGGAAATGGCCATAGATGATAATAAAAATATATGGAGATCTATGATGCTCTGTTTGTGGTAAGTGAAAACAATCTTGACCATCCAGCAGGAAACTGAGTCCAAGTACAGCTCTACCGTGACTCATACAATTTCCGAAAGGATAGGGTAAATGTATATAACTTATGGAAAGTTATTTTCCAGTATTTAATGAAATTAAAGAATCAAAGCAAATTAATGATGTTATTATACTTGTAGAAAACTAACGCACACTGGTGCACATATGCATCAACACAAATACACGCTTATTTGTAAATTTGTAGAAAGTATGTGGAAGGATAGTTATCCAACCATAGTTAGAAGTTACCCTGAGAAAATAGGGGGTGGAATAAGTCAAAAATTTGTACCTTGTAATTCTCAATGGTTTGATTTTCTTAAGGAGCATATATTAAGCTTACAATAGTAACATATAAAAATGACAAGCCACGGATAGAAAGATACTTAACATATACACTTCTTTTTGTAAAGCAGTTTCAGAATTTATCCTAAAAGTTACCACTGTTTAACTTTCAAAGTTGGCACTGATATATAAATAATCTTTTTCATTTTTTTCTTTCTAAGATTTTAAGACTTACTGAAGAAATTTACAATTAGTTACTTTTAAGCAGGGAAAGGATATTATATTTTTTTAAAGAGAAAAATGCATGTTTATTTTTTAAATATATACAGTAAAAATGAGATACTTGTGCAGTTATACTTGTGCACTCTTCAACCACTGATGAAACAGCCTTTACTGATAACAGTTACCACTTTGTAACTCATGTATTGGAAATTTTTTCAAATCATATAAAAATATCTGTAAAAGATAAGTTATTTAAAGAATGGAATAAAAATCCCTGAGTAGGCCAAAGACAAGAGACACAGTGACCAAGATTATAGATGACTAAGACCAAAAGGTATATGTTCATCCAGGTAGTATGTATATATTTATATATGGCATACAAATATATGCATAGACCATACACATACACATCATATTTACATATTTCCAAACTGATGCCTAAGTCCAAGAAAGGTGAATTTCTAAAAATGAAGCACTTTTATGACAGAAACATGTATTTGGGCTAGAAATTCTCATTCTCTTGGCATAAAACTGGTACAGCTAAAACAGACAATAAGTACCTGACAAATGGATGGCTGAATTCACAGGAAGATGAGTTCATGAAAACAGAGCATCTTTTTTTCTTACCTCATAATCATAGCTTAGAAATATGCTAGTCCAGAGCCATAAATGCCACATATTCCTCTATTTAGAAACACATCACTGAGCCAGGAAGTTGTAGAGCTATTCTATATTACTTAGGAAGAATGCACGCATGTTAACTGTTCATGCACACAATCTTCAATATGATGGGCTTTTTGGTCAAATAAATTTATAAAGCATTCTTACACTTTGGAATCTGACACACCATGAACTGGCCATGTCAACACAAGTGTTGTCATGTATTTGACTTCAAGCCAAACAAGGTCACCAACAAATAATTGCTACATCTATGGTAAATAGCTAATTTTGAGAATTTAGAGATAACTGGAAACTTTAGGCTTTCTGGGGGGTCTTCCTTTCTCATGACAAACTTCTGCAATGGAAACAAAGACATATATTAGTTTAGATAAATCCCATTTTCTTATTTCCAAAGACTTCTTATCTTAGAGAAACTTCCTGAAAATATTTTCTACATATTCCCTTCTCCAAAAGCAGTTTATATAGTAGATGAAACTGTGAACATAGAAAGTTTTGTTTTCTCTGTAAGAAGATACCAGCAAATCATTACGCATTTGAATAAGCATAAGCAAAGTCCTTCAAAACTAGTATCTGTAGTTATGAAGAACTTGGAGACAGATAAAAAATTAAAGAGAAGGTTGAACACTACTTAAAAATCTTGACCCAAAACAGATTAACTCTAAGTTGGTAGTTAAACAGTGGGCAGAATGGGAATTCATTTAAAGGCTTAAGCAGTTGCTGGTTTTTTGGGGATTAAATGCCTACACTAGGGACTTTTCTACAGGATATGGCATGTATGCCAAAACGCAAGAAATCTGAAAAGACATCTGAATCTTGAGAACTTTCTAAAAGCATTTTTTTAGTTTTGTCAGTTTACAAAGCTTGGTATGTCTTGGGGTAACACTGCACAAATTTCTGTGTATAAAACAGAAGAAGCAAGAAACAGAAAGGGCTAAGATGAGAACAGCCTGTTGTCTACAATGATTTTTAATTCAGTCCATCACCAAGTTACGCCCACAAAAGGAAGCATCATCGCTCAATGGGTCTACGAAAATGTGGAAAATATTACAGAGACATGGAAATAGATAAACACGAGGTTATGGGACCTGGTTTTAATATGGATTTATATACACACATTCACATCCTTACACATACACATGTCAGTAACTCACGATTCTTCTCATTATTTAGTTCCATTAATTCCCTTCTGGGCACGGAGATTCTTTTTAGCTATTACAGCTATTCAAAGAACAAAAGAATTATACTGCTTGGGCCACAGACGAAAACAGGTGCATTTGTGAACTTCCATTTCTCTTCTGAAAAGTGGCTTTGCTTCTTGGGACAGATGGGAATTCAGTTATCCACACCACGTCTAACAGACGGTCCAAGCAATTCTCACAAGAAGTGATCTCAGAATAATTCTGAGGATCCTTGTTCTCAATTAAAATATTTTTTCCAAGAACCACAAAGGTCGGAGTTATGATACAGATGTCTATAATTTATGAAAGTGACCATTTTTTAAAAGCAGCAATTTGTTTAGGGAAAGGACAGGATACCATGTTGGGAGTGCACCTTAGCTCGAGGCACTGTGGCCTGCAGAGGACCACAGGAGATGAGATGGCAGAAGTTCCCCTAGGTATTTCTAAGGATCTGACTCATGGTACTCCATCCTGCACAGCTCCTCCTGGGACCGGCTTAAGTTAGGTGAAATCCTCCGTATGTTACCAGTGCATACCTGTCCGTGACCGTTTTCTCTGTTTTTTACAAAGGCAATATATAGGAAATACAAATAAACCTAGGGATTAAAAAAATAAAGAAAATTAGGGTAGAATCAGTTAGTTTTGAAATTTCCCAATTTTATTTATTTTCAAACTATTTAAAACAGTCATTATTAACAGTCCATAAACATAAAGAGGGAGAGACCATATTATACAATGAAATACAGTTTTATAAGACTTCATTCTTTATATTTCTCTTTACCCCTCTGTCCCATTAACCCTCAATGATACCAGTTTAAATACAAATAATGCTTTCTACCAAACTATGGAACCTTCTGTTTAAATCTTTTCTATCCACAGCTATTATTGTTTGCATTCTATGAAACTCACATTTCATTTTCGGTCGGTATAAGAATGTAAGTATGAATGATTGCTACTTCTACCACTTTTGAGGTTTAATGGGATTTAATTCCCTCCACTTGAAAGTGCAGATACCATCTGCTTTATAAAGTCCCGACTCACTTCAAGAATGTTATAATTCTATCTCTCCCAAACATACATTACCTATAAATAAAACTATAGGAAAATTTATGTGAAAGATGATTTCATTTAGCAAAAATATTGTATCTACCATAAAGATAATCATTGAAAGCGTTTTTTTAAAAAAAACTTAAAAAATATTTTATTTATTTATTTAATTTTCTATTTATGAGTGTATTGCCCACCGGTGTGTAAGTGCACCCATGTTGTGCAGTGCTCATGGAGGTCAGAAGAGGGCATCGGATCCCCTGGAACTGGAGTTATAGATGGTTGTAAGAATAACCAGTGTTCTTAACCTCTGAGCCATCTTTCCAGCCCCTGAAACAGCTTTTTTTTTTTTGGTCTTTTTGAGACAGGGTCTCTCTGTAGCCCCAGCTGTCCTGGAACTCACTATGTAGACCAGGCTGGCTTTGAACTTACAGAGATCCACCTGCCACTGCCTCCTGAGTGCTGGGATTAAAGGCATGTGCCAACACAACTGGCCTGAAACAGCTTTTATTGAAAGTATTTAAATAAAAAATTTATATAGCAAAGCATTGTGAAGTGTGGTCCAGGTGGCATCAACAACATCTGCAAACATTTTAGAAATATAAATCTACGGGCCCAGCCACTATACGGCGTTAGAAAGGGTAGGAACCAGCAATCTCTGCTCTCATCACCCCTCCTAGCTTTTCCACAGCATGCTAAAGTCTGAGAACTACAGCTTTAATATGTATGTTTGTAGATTGAGAGTCTCTCAAACACACTCTGTCCAAAACATGTTCTTCTAATCTTATCCATCCCATGCTCTGTGGCCTTCCAAGGCAAGGCACGGAGCAGAAATTATACTCACTCCCTAACTGCCTCATACCATCACATTTACACTCATTATTTCTTCCACCATCAGAGAATCCTAATCTCAAACATGTTACATATTTCTTACCGATTACAACTGCTATGGCCCCTAGTGCTAATCCCAAAACCAGGATTAGAGGTGCAATGAATAATTTTCCAGCTGGAAAACAAAAAGCAAAATAATTTAAAGAGTCTCAAAGCTAATTTACCAAGCAAATGTACTATTTTAAATATCACAACTTATATTCTTTCTTTAAAGGAGTACAATTACAATTAAAGTAATATTTCTCAGAGAAATCCTTATGGTGTAGAACAGATGTACTCACGTAAATTTATTACTGCAGCTGAAGGACACATTGCTACAAAATCCTGGTCATGAGTCAGATATCCACAAATCATTTATTCTTTACAACCAAACATAATATAATTCATTATACTATTTTCCTTTATATTTCTTCTACTTTCAATTTTGAAAATGCTGACAGTCTCGTAGGCAATCTAATTAGCTCACAACATTGGCAAGATGGTAGGGGTAACCGAGGGCTTGTGACCAGGCCTGCATCTAAGAAAAGGTCTTTATTTACTCCCTGGGTAAAAAGAAAATCCATGAACATCCACTAGACTGAGCTACCAGTAGGATGTTTGAAGACAACTGCTAGAGAAAAATACCATTGAATAAAAAATGTGTTGTAAGCAATTCAAGAGAGTCATTGTAGCAAATTTAAAAAGGAAGCACTTAAAAGAGGGTTCAGTGCTGGTGGGGATGCCACACTTGGCAGTATCAGCTGGCATCTTCTCTTCTGAATGAATAATTGATCAGTGATAATATCACTGCAGCCTCATGTAATCACAGTGCAGAAGCCAGCAGTGGAAGCCCCTTGCTTTTGAAAAGCACTAACACACAAAACCAGGCCAGTAATTCATGTCTCGTCACTGTGCAGTCACCTTCAGGCATGTGCCATGACTCTATAAACTGATGCCACAGGTGGTGTGGAAAGAAAGGGGAAATCTGCAGTAGAATGAACAGCTGACTAGACTCCAGTGGATGAACCTGCCCTGAGGGACATCTGGATACAAATGCTTGACTGGACAGGACTTAACATGTATGACAGAATGCATGAAATCCAGAGGGGGTTTTGGGGGCACACAGATGGGGAGGGGGGTCTAAATTTGATTAAGATCTATTATATGAAGGACAGAAAAACTCAATAAAAATACTAAAAAAATAATAATAAAGCAATACCATTCTATAACTTCAGAGCAGCTACCAAGAATAAATAATTACATGAGAAAAGAAAAATGTGAAGCAGCTATTTGTTGGAATTTTGAAAGAAAAATACTATGTGACACAAATAATAAAATACTAGACACAAATAAAGTACATGAATGAAATACAGTTTTATGTATGTAATTTAACAATATAGTTTAATGAATTTAGATGTCATTGTTAATTTGACATAATGTCTAACACCAATGACAAATTTCAGTTAACACTAAATTTCATTGAACAATTGTGTTTGTGCACTCTTTGAGCTATGCTGAAGAGTTTAGAATATAGTATCTAAGTTTACATATTTTAAAAGTGTGTTTTTCTTCTCTATAGCCTCAGTCTGATTCACATTTCCTTTTAAATTAATTACCAACACACTTTTCTCATAGCAACAGAACATGACTGTCAAGTAACAGCACTGACTTTTCTCTTCTCAAATATCAATGAATTCAAAGAACATGTTTCTTTCCTTTGCGAAGGAATAAACTTGACAGTATAAGACATGGTTAGGTGAACTTCTGCGATTGCCTTGACTGGGGTAAGCAGGCTTCTCTTATCTGATGCCAGTAACAATTCTTAAATTCTTCAATAGAATTGTTCAAAAGAACAATTCTTCAATAGTTGAATATAATATTTTTCATATCCTATTTAAATATTTCTATAAATGTTACTTGATTTTTGCTATTATAAGTAGTATTTTCACATAAACCATTGCTAGTTTATCTAGAGTTACTGTTTATTTATTCTTTTGAGTTAAGGTCTTGTTTGAAAGCCCAAGCTTGCTTTGAACTTTCAGTCCTCTTGCCTCAGCCTCCTGAGTCCTTGGAATTCAGACAGCCTCACCATGCTCAGCCTGATTCACTGTGTTTTAAAATGTCCACACTACTATAGAACCTCTTTTCCTCTCATCACCCCTTCTCTTTTATTTTATTGAGACAAGTTCTTATTATGTAAATAAGTGAATTCATGATCTTTCTGCCTCAGCCTCCTAAGAATGGTGGAATTCCAGGTAAGTGTGCATTATCATGCCGATACTTTTATAGTTCTTTCAAAAATAATTGTACAAAATATTCAGTGTATAATAATATTCAAAATATTCAGTATATAATAGAAAAGTTTAGCATTAACCATTAATGACAACATGTATATTAGTTAATAATTTAAAATAACTTGAATAATTTAATTTACATTTCTCTAACTAGTAATAACATTTTTTCCTTTTTTATTGAAATTTTATGAATTTCATACAATACATTTTGATTATATTAGATACCCTCATGTATCTGCACCTCCCCTCATAACCTCCCATCAAATGTCCTATACCTTAATATAAAAGGCCTATAGAATCAGGTTTGTGTCCCCAAATGTCCTTCAGTGTGGGTTCATTTACTGAAGCCTGATCAACCTTCAAGAGTCTCACTCTCAAATGAGACTGACTCTCCCCTTCCTAGCAGTACTTCCTCAGGTAGGGTTGGGGTTTCTTACCTACTTCTACACTTCTATGCTGGGATTTTGTCTGACTTGAGCTTACTTGGAACTTGTCTATGCTGTCACCATTTCTATGTGAGTTCATAAGAATAACTGACCAGCTGTCTGGAAAACTCTATTTCCCTGTGGTCATCTAGCACTTCTGGCTCTTACAACCTTTCTGCCCCCTCTTCATCAATGATCCCTGAGCCTTGGGAGGCCAAAGTTTGATATAGGTGTCCTATTCCGGGATAAGCAATCTGCAGCCTCATATTCTCTGTGCATTGGCCAGTTGTATTTCCCTGTGTAATCACCATCTGTTGTATTTAGCATGAACATTACCCATCTGTGAATCCTGCAAGCTACAACAACTGGCCTGGCAAGATTTGGCCATGGGTGCGACAGTAGAATTAATATTAAAGGTGTAACCAACTACTTTCTAATTGGGTTTAAGGTTTACTTCATAGGATGAAACCCATACCTTATATTGATATCAGGCCTAGGAACCTGAGGCTAGATAACCCATAGGCCATGGGAGAGAACCTAATACAATTATTCTGCAAAACAGATATGGTATTAAACTGATTTCTGATGATTTATTATTATATTCATAGATCAATGCATCTCTCAACTCTCAGCAGAGAAGCTTCCTTTAAACATTTGAATATTTTCAATATGTTCAATGGCTATTTGTAACTCTTTAATTCTGGTTTCAGGCTTCTTTGTCTGCTTCTTTTAGATTTTTGAGACAGGGTCTTGCTACACAGCCCAAGCTAACCTCTATCTGCTATATAGTCCAGGCTGACCTCAAACTCTTGATCCTCCTGCCTCAAGATCCAAACAAAATGCTGGGCTTACAGGCGTGCATCACTATGTCTCATCATTGTTTTTTTCTTTATCTGCTAGCTGTTAGTTTTACTAATAAAATACACAAAGGTATATCATATCATCATTTCTAGAGATACTACACAATTCTATTTTATGGCTCTGAAAGGTATGTATGCTTTTTAATCTTTATCTTCTGTTTCATGCTGTGCTATACTGTGCATACTTTATGAATCAACAAACTTAAGACATCTGTTATTGTCCATACAAAACTATATATGACATTGCCCTTTTTATCGATTGGCTTACACTCAATGTTTCAGAAGTTTAAGAGGTTGTTTAAACATGGAAAGTATGTCCTATTTACAAACTTTCGATGTTGATCACAAAAGGAAAGATTCTCTTCCTATGTGGTGGTAAAGACTCTACTAGAATCCCTAGCACATAGCGAGTGCTCAGAATTCTCATGACTGATATTTCTAAGTTTTCTTATCACTACTCAGCTCCCAAGGAAAATACTCATGTGTGTGCTGTACTCACCACAGACTGACCCTCGCACTAATCTTCGCAAATGAGGTCTCTCTGGGAGGTAGCGATATTTGCATCCAAATATACTGAGGTTTGATGTGTGGTCTCCAAAAAAACGGAGCTGGCGATATCTCTCTCCACATCGATAACAAAAATTAGTGTTACACTGTGAACACGTCATGTGGTCACATCCTTCTGTTCTTTGGATATGGATCTGGATAAAGAGGCAAACAGAAGGGAAAGCTATTAAAGTCTTTAAAAAGTAAAATCTACCACATTTTATGGAACAAGTTTTACCAAAATAAAAGGTCACATGTGGTGTTATTCCTGAATTTGCTTATGATCATATCTTCCAAGATTGTGTTTTTCTTTTTCTTTTTTTAAAGGGAGGGTCACATTTTATAACCCAAGTTGGCAAAGAATTATGTAACCCAGGTTAGCCTCAAACTAATTGTAATCCTCCAGCCTCAGCTTCCCAACTGTTGGGATTATGGGTGTACACCACAATGCCATGCCCAAGAATATATTATTACTTATTACTTCCATATGTTTAAAGCTTGGTGACATTTTGGGTACCTATGCTTTTTGCAGACTTTGATCAAGATGTAGACAATCAAATTCCAGGGAAGATTTCTTTTTTTGCCTTTCTAGACATACATCTAAACCAATGGTTAGGAGACAGTTCACAATGCTGTGAAATTTGGCTTATGCCTTGATCAGCAAGAGTGATAAAATATGGTGGGGTGGGGAGCGGCAGAATAGTCCTTAAAAGAAGGAATTCTGTGACATTTTTAATGAGTAAATACCAAGGAGGAGAAATTTCTCTTTGCCAAAGGAAATTAGAGCAGATATATGTGCATTTTCAATATTATTTTAGTTTCTAATGCTAATATCATTTGCAATGTTGTTTGTAGGACTTTGTACAATGTTATCTGTATTAGTTATTCTTCTGTTGCTTTGATAAAATACCATGATGAAAAGCAACTGAAGGAAGAAAGGGTTTATTTTGGTTTATGGTTCCAGAGGGATAGAGTGCAGCATGGTGGGGAGTTATGGCAATGGCAGGGAGAATATGGCAGTAGGAGTAGGAATCTGCCTGTTTGAATTTCTATCCACACACAGGAAGCAAGCAGAGAGTGAGAACAGGAGGTAGGTTGAGGCTATAAACTCTCAAAGTCTACTCCCAGTGATGTACTTTGTCCAGCAAGGGTCCACTTCTTAAAGGTTCCATAAGTTTCCCAAACAGCGCCACCAACCGGAGACCAAGTATTCAAATGCATGAACCAATGAGAGACATTTCTCAATCAAGCTACTACAGCATCCTTGCAAGTAAACACTTTCCCCTGTTGCTGCATCAAGTTACATGTAACCACAGCTTTCCTCATAATGTAACAAGAACTGTATTGTTGGATGGTACATCATATACCCAAAGTGGTGTCACCATCTCAAGCACTGAGGCCTTGCTATATATTATTATCAAGATGTTTCTTGGGGACTGGAGTGAAGGCTAAGTGGTTAAGAGTACTGTCTACTCTTCCAGAGGACCTGGGTTCGATTCCTAGTACCTACATGGTGGCTAACAACCACCTGTAACTCCAGTTCCAGGGGATCTGATACCCTCTTCTGGCCTCTGTGGGCTTTGCATAACACAGGTGCACTTACATACATGCAGGCAAAACACTCATACACATAAAGTAAATTAAAAAAAATTTTCTTTAAAAAGATGTTTCTTTGTTATATAGTTGAATGCTTCCCTCAGCATCCTTGTGGGCACTACATAGTAACTGAAGTTATCTTTCACTAAAAAAAATGTGTGCATTTTGCCTGTTGGGTGAATAACCATAAAAGAGAAGTTAACAGTATAACAGTTATTAACATATTTCATCAAAAGAAAAATAATTTGGCATACTACCCAGTGGGTAAAATGAGCTCTTAAAAAAAAAATCTCTCCATTTTGCCATGGAGTGGGCACTTACTTTAGTCTGGACACATCTTCACTCATTCACATACATTTACAATGAGAGCATTTGATACTTATCCCATCATATAATGAAATACAATGAAACATACATGTCATACATGCCACAAACACATCATATATAATATATAAATTCTTTGCTTAGAATTTTTGTTTAAAACGAGTCTAGAGACCTGTTCAAGAAACAAAGATAAGAAAAGAATAAACATTCTTTGCCCTCAAAAAAAAAATGTTCCCACTACTACTTTTACCACTGTAAACCTCTAACCAGGATTTTGCTTTGAGACTTGTGTGTTGATGAATGCCTTAATACAGTTGGGAACTTTAAAATTAATATGAGTCAAACCCACCAGAAGTTGTCTGGCTCTTGTTGCTAAGTCATGGCTACAATCCACAACTTTGCAGATTTCACTGGACATTCCACTCTCTTTCCTTAAGTTCACAGTGTAGTTCTTCAAAGCTGGTCATGACCTGGTAACACACACCTGTAATCCCAGAACTCAGGGGTCTGAAAGAGGATGAGATTGAATTCCAGGCCAGCCTGAACTATATAAGGAGACCCTATCTCAAAAATGACAAAACAAAAAGCAAAAACCTTGCCAGTGATTATGGATGGTTCTATGACCATCTAGGAAAAAAGAGAAGAATTCTTTGAAAGAGAAAAGGTTGATAAATAGAAGCAATCACGTATTTTAAAACATAACCTTACATCATAGGTTTTGAGAATAGAAATTTTTGAACTTGCTAACTCTAGATCACAAGCAGTATCTCAGTTTTAGTGATTAAACTGATTTAAATAAGCAATATGAAGTTTAAAATCCTTTTTAGGACTTAGGAAGCTATTTGTAAAATAGTAACAGATATTAATGGCAATGGTAAATTTTTCATATGAAAAATACACACATTTATAAATCTGCCTGTCTGCCTATCCTCTACTTAACTCTCTGAGAGCTTCAAGGTGAAGAAATGGTAATTTGGCAGAGGGTGGTCCTTCTTTATAAATAAAAATTAGATACAGGGCCCAAAAGAACATCTGTGCAGGTGAAGCCTTCCAAAGCGTAGGATCTTCAGCCTCCTGGTAAATCAAACCTTAATTCAGCACACACCTTTCCTGTGTGTATTTATCAATAACTATAGGACCATATCCATGTAGTACAGCAGATGGCACTAAGAAATAACATGGCCTAGGGCTGGAGATGAAGCATGTAGCCCTGGATTTGAGCCATAGCACCTCATAAACTGAGTATGGTGGCCCATACCTACAATTCCAGCACTCACTCAGAGACAGGGGAGGCAGGGGGCCCAGTTCAAGGCCATTCTCTGCCAGAAAGAAAGTTCAAGGCTAACCTGGGCTATATATGACCCTGTCTCAAAAAAAAAAAAAAAAAAAGCAGAAACAGAAATAACCATAGGTCTAAGTACTAGGAGAAGGCATGCTTGAGACAAATGCTAAGTACTCAAAAATATGCAGTCAACTTTTCACTATATGCTGCATTAAAATGGAGATAACAGTTAAGAATGTTCCTGAAAACACAGCAGTGTTGTAGGTAACCAACCTATAAAAAGAAAAGGACTAATATTTCTTTACAGCCTACTGTGTGCCAAGCATTGAACTCAGGTGGCACTTTTAAGCATCCTAACTGCCACTCTTATTTATAACCCGAGCTCTGAGTGACAGTACTTTGTCTGAGTGACAGTCCTATGGAGTGGAGAAAAATTTGAATTTGTATCTGTTAATCATGTTAAGCATCCTGTTACTATGCACTTGACAGTAAACACAGAAGGTCAATCACATTCTTTGCTAATCAGCAGTGTAACTTCTGTTATAGTGAGAGTCGCAGCTGCACTCTCCCCACACGTCTTATCTGAGCTTTTCTGCTACTTTGGGTGAATTCACATTCTTCTTTCAAAATAGTATCAAAAATTTGTCTGATTAGAAACTTGCTCTAATAAATTAAACGTGTACTAATAGTACATTTGCCTCAAATTTTCACATGTAATTTTAACTGTCATTTTGTATCTTCTTTTAATACTGCCTTTTGGTTCTAAAGTCTTCATGCTTCCTATTTGTTATTCAAAGATGTAGTTTCTAGCCTCTCCCTTCATAATCTTTCCTTATTACTAATATAACATTCTGAATACAGTAGGCAGCTGAAATGTTGTTGGTAACTGGTATTTCTGCACAGGAACTCTGATTCTATAGATTAATCTGAATATTTTATATACTTAAGAGCAAAGATCTAATCATGGAAAATGGTGTCCTAATTCACCATCTCTCAAGCATACAATGTTTTCTTCAGTATTGTGAATATATCTTGATTGTTATAATTTAAATTTAAAACATCTCTCAGACTCATATTTTAAATGCTGTTTCCCAGCTGGTGGTTCTGTTGGGTGAGACCAAAGAGCTTTCAAGAGGGCTTTAGCTGGAGGAAGCAGGTTATAACCCAGCCCTTGGTTCTGGCCACACTCTGCCTTCTGGCATGGCAGGATGTGAGCAGCCTTGTCCTGATGTTCCTGCTGCCACAGATGGAGCCATTCTGCCATGACTTCCCCACTGTGAGGGGCCAAATTAAGTTCTTCCTCCCTTAAATAGTTTCTGTCAGACCTCATGATTACAGTGGGCCAAAGTAGTGAGTACATTTATATAAAATACATTTTATTATTTTATACTTCCAGAGAAATACACTGGCACAATGCAAGTTCATATTAACAGGAGACATAAATAACTTAGATTTACTAAGCAACTTGCAATTCTGAACTCCTAACACTCAAGGTATAATAAATTCAGTATGCTAAATAAATTCCTAGGGGACATATATTTAAAGCTTAAAGTTTGATAATAATGTCATATTTTTCATAAAACAAAGTTTTAAAACAGATTAAAATTATATTTACATAAGATTCATTGTTTTCTCCAATAAGAATGTCTTTATTTTTTGCTGAGTTTCAAATCGTTCATCATATTAGCTCCCCTAAAAATAAACTAATCACCCAAGTGGCTACAATTTAACATAAAAACCTATTAGATTACACTGAGAACTCCTAAGGCACAGATGCGCCATGACTTGTTATTCTCTTCATCTATAATAAATGAGGAGCACTTTTTTGGAATTCAATATTTATATACCAAACGTTCCTTATATCTCTCACACCTAAAGTCATGAGATGAAATGTTGAGAATACCCTCAATAAGAGCCTGATATTAAGGACACAGTGTAATAGACAAAAAATGAGAAAACAGACCATTTTTGTGCCCCGATATAAGGAACTATTTTAATTATTATTATTACTACTATTATTTGGTCTTTTTGAGACAAAAAGGGTCTCTCTGTAGCCCCAGCTGCCCTGGAACTCACTATGTAGACCATGCTGGCCTTGAACTCACAAAGATCCACTTGCCTCTGCCTCCCAAGTGCAGGGATTAAAGGCGTGCGCCACCACGCCCAGCTTTATATATTATAGTACCTGAAGTTATTTACACTGAATTCAATAAAGTACCCACAAGTACCTAAGAAGCAGAAGTGGAATTTAGTTTTTCCTTTTGATATAGATCCATTTAATCAAAAGTTAGAATAAAAATAAATGAACTGATAATAGAACAACGACTTAAGAATTGAATCAGTACACACCTGTCCAAAAGTACTTGCCTTTCATTAAGAAAGGAAGGTTGACTGGCATGGTGGAGGCAGGTGGATCTCTGTGAGAGCAAGGTCAGCCTGGTCTACATAGTGAGTTCCAGGCCAGCTGGGGCTACAGAAAACCCCTTTGAAAACAAAAAAAAAAAAAAAAAAAAAAAAAAAAAAAAGGTTTACTTCATTAACTAAGCAATGACAACTAAATTAACTACTATGTATGACTGTTACCAACAAATATTTCACTCCAGATGGAATACTAAACACTTGTTTCTGTTTTTTTTTTTTTTTTTGGATCTTTTTGAAACAGGTCTTTCTGTAGCCCCAGCTGGCCTGGAACTTACTAGGTAGACCAGGCTGGCCTTGAACTCACAGAGATCCAGATCCACCTGCCTCTGCCTCCCAAGTGTTGGGACTACAGGCATGTGCCACCATGCCCAGCCTAAACACTTATTTTAAAAGTGCCTTTATACATGTACTTTGTTCAATGACATTTGATATCTAGAAGAATTAATTAGAAGCAAAAGTGATGAGAAAATTTATGAAAATCCCACAATACTCCAGCTTTTGAATTACTGTTCCTAGATATCCTATAACACAGGGATAAAAAAATGTCATTAATCTATAAATAAACCCTTTAAAGAGCTAATAGAAATATTATGAGCTAAGAACTCTTACCAACTTCAAAATAAATAGTATGTGTGGGTCAAGATAAAACCATTTCCAAAATGCTGACTGCTCTGTCCCCTGAGGAAGAACTTCACTATAGGAATGTGAAATTCAGGAAAGGATAAAGTTATGCATTTTTTAAAAAGTAGCCTAAGAAACCCCAGAGAAAAAACTTCAAAGCAAGCAGTGTCTCCTCAGATACTATTTTAAATTATTGGCCTATATAACAGAAGCTTAAGTATATTATTCAATAAATAATAAAAGGAAGAACTAAAATAATTATCACAACTTGGTGCAGCCTAGTGGTGTATATCTGTAATCTCAGCACTTGGGAGGAAAGATGATGGCAAGTATGAGGCCAGCCTGGGTTAAACAGCAAGACTCTGTCTTTAAAAAATGTGAAAAAGAAAAAAATATAAATAAGTTAAATGAATCTTTAATTGCTATATCAAGGTGTCAACAATATCAAGGATGGGCTTTATTGAGAGTCAATTATCAGAAGTTAAAACCCAAACCAGTGAAGAGCAGCTGCCTCTACTATTAGCATTATGTTCCTTTTTTTTTAATTGAGCTTTTTTCCTTTAAATTTTATTTATTATTTTTATTTTATGCGTATGCATGTATTGCCTGCATGGAGGTAAGTGCACCCGTGTCATGCAATGCCTGTGGAGGTCAGAAGAGGCTGTCAGGTCCCCTCGGACTGGAGTTAAGGACAGTTGTTAGCTGCCATGTGGGTGCTGGGATTCGAATCCAGGTCTTCTGCAAGAACAACCAGTGTTCTTAACCGCTGAGCCACCTCTCCAGCCCCTTTTATTGAGCATTTAAAATTTCATACATTTCCCACTCAAATCCAGACCTCCTCCCCCATCCCTGTCACCACCAAAATTATTTGGTGTCTTCTATTGTGATGTTAGCTTTTTTATTTTATTATTTGATTTGATTTTTTTGAGCATCTTCCTGTAGCTCCAGCTGGCCTGGAATTCACTATGTAGACTGGGCTGACCTTGATCTCACAGAAATTCACCTACCTTTACCTCCCAAGTGCTGGGATTAAAGGCATGTGCCACCAAAACCAGCTGTTGTTAGCTTTTTAAAACCAGCTCTGCACTCCAATTGTCTCCAATGAACTGGTTTCCAGTAAGTCATAGAAAGTTTTATGTATGTTTCAACTTAAGTTTTATGATTAGTTTATGATGAAGGAAATTCTTTCAGCAGATGTAGAAAACTGTTCAATTCTAACCCCACAGAGTAAGTTTTATCACGGATTTCCCCTGGCATCCTTCCTTCTGCTTTACCAGAACCTCTGAGGCCAGTTTCCCCTCCTTCACATTCATTCTTACCCATTCCCCTGTCACTGGACACCTGCATCCCTGTTTCACATGGCTGTCTAGCCATGATCACACTCACCTTTGCATTTTAATTCACTTAGAAGCTCTGAACTCACTGTTCCTTTACTCCTGTCTCACTCCTTCCTCAGGTACACAGGTGGGGTCAGAGGACAACTTGCAGGAGCCAGACCTCTCTTTTAATCACATGGGTTCTAGGGATTGAACTCAGGTTTTCAGGCTTGGCAGAAGCACCTGTATTTGCCCAGCCATCTCATCTGCCCCGGACCTCATTTCTTTAACTCATCTATAGACCTGACTCTTAACCTTTAGATTCACCTAGCAACTATTTGCTAGTCTCATTTATATATGTGATGTATGTGTGTATATGAATATATATATATATATATATTAGCTTTTCAGCTATTTCCAAGACAAACAAAACTCCATCCTTCTACAGTGCCTTATCTTAACAATAACAAGATGAAAGTATATTCTGTCTCAGTGTATGGTATCATTGTCCCTCTAGACACACAGCTAAATATCTGGTGGGTGGCTGGCTAGCTTCTAAATTCTTATGTCCAACTAATTATGAAGGTAAGAGAGATTTAGCTCCAAGTAATTCCTATGAATGTTCTCTTTCCCCCATTTTGACAACTTGCCTAACTTATAAATTCTTTCAAGCTATTTACACCTATTTCCAAAATATCAACAGCAACCTAAAATACAAATCTGATCCCTCCTGTTTCCCTTATATCTTTTCAATGCTCCCTGCCCCAGTCAGGAGGATAAGGAAGATCATTTCTTCTTCATGCGAAGTCCAGGTTTGAGCTCACTTCTCTAGCACTGTCTTTCTGGAATTTTCCACTAAAGGAACCATAGAGCATTTGTGGCTCCCAAATGCCGTATTTTCTGGCTCTGTGCCTTTGCATGTGTAACACACTCTCTTAGATAACCCCCATCATGCTATAATAGTTCTCAACAACCTAGCTCTCCTTCTGTTCCCCAAGAGATGCCTTCTCACCATGAACCCTACTAAAGCCTAAGAATGTTGTCATATCCCTCCCTCCCTCCCCCTCTTTCTGTAACAACTCTAGCTCTCTCTCTCTCTCTCTCTCTCTCTCTCTCTCTCTCTCTCTCT
>NW_008339519.1:484475-492489 GCF_000622305.1 Nannospalax galili
GGCACTGGACCCTGAACCCTGAACCCAGGGCCTCACAAATGCTGAGTACATACGCTGTCACTGAGTTACATGCTCCATCTTATTTTAAATTCAAAGTTGAATCTGCTACAGAAAGAGAAAGCAAATCTTTAAACTTGAAATATGTACAAAACCTTCAGATCCTTTAGCAAATGGCTACATCAGAATTCACATGAAGACTGAGCCACCAGGTTTTCAACCAAACACACCTGTGTCTACATGGTTCCTTGGACTTTACCCTTTCAGAAGCCTTCATCACCTACAACACACTTTCAACAGAGGTTCTTGTCCCCTATGAGAGGCTTCAGAATTCTTTAATTTTGTAGGGGATGTCTGGTTATCACAAATGAGGCTGGGGTGTCCTGAAATGCCTGGATCTCCTAAAGGAACTGGACTCTTGACCCAGATAATTTCCAAGTGCATCACATATTGATGCAGGTGAAATCCATTTACAAATGTCTGAACACAGAGCCTAACTTCATTTTACATATAAGCACAAAGGAAGTTTCATAGTTTTAATATTCCATGGTTTTAAAAAACATATTACTGTTGTGCAAACTGAGAACATTGATTGTATCTGAACTAAAACCTTGAATCCATTTTATAGTTAAGCCCCAAATATATTTTCCTGTTTTTAACATGTGTTGACTTTTTCTTATGCTACAACTGCATATAAACATATGCTTCATATGCATGTACATGTATATATAAAAATGTTAAGACATACTCATTCACTTATTTTGTCTTCATTTTGAAATGTTAAAAATAATGGCCCTGGAATAAAATAACTAAATTATCCATTATTTCATATTATTGCATAAATCATACTAGTCACATATTAGCCTTAGAAAATGTATTATTCTTAATTCTTCCTACCCAATGTCTTATAAAATGTCTTAAATAGAAGTGTGAGTTCATTTGTGTAAGAGGCTTGGTTCTCTATGACTACATTTCTGTCATATTTCATAGAGGTTTGGATAAATAAGGTTTAAATCTGACACTAAGGAAGAAGGTAATCTGGATGAGGTTGTTGAATTCCCTTCTAGCTCCTCCCTCTAGCACACCCCACCAAAAAGTGATTCCTAATCATTTTGAAGAATATTAACTCAACTTTGCTTTAGTAAGCTCAGTATTCTAGGCAAGACTTACCTTTACTCAAGGAAGGAAAAAAGAGCCAAATCTCTAAAGGTTACATAGGCAGACAGAGTTGTCTTTTTATAAGCAACTCCACAAAGCTCCACAAAGTCGTTCTGTAAATTTTATTTTTAATCATGAGCTATTTCAAATGCTTAAAACACTATAGACAATAATGCAACAGATACACATGGCATCACCACATTTAATGACGTGGAAAGATGGCAATGTTTGCTTTAGAAATGTTTTGGAAGTGAATGCTTTCTTCACACAGTGCTGTCTTTATGTGATTATCTCTTCTTGACTTAACTTTCTGCTTCACACTTACTTGCTTCAAATCATGAGGTAAAACAGCCTGAAAGTGTGTGCATCTATATTTTCAAAGCTCATTGTGTGTTATAAATACTTACTTGGAGGTCAGAAGTCTTGTCTTAGGAAAAATGGAGGTTGCCTCTGCCTCCTGAGTGCTGGGATTACAGGCATGCCCCATCTCTCTTGAACAAGGATAGTAGCTATTTAACACGTGTTGCTGTTTTTTTTTTTTTTTCAAAATAATGTTTCAAAAAAGCATTATTAGATTCCCAACTTTGTTTCAAAAAATTCACTAATAAACTAATAACTTTACTAAAAAATTCACTAATAAACTAATAACTACTAAAAGTTTAACTGTGAAACTTCTTGCAACTATATTTATTTAGTTTTATATTGTAGACTCATGTATTTCTTATTTCTAAGCAAGCACATCTCATTTTTAAAATATTTTATTATTTTTATTTTTTGTGTATAAGTGTATTGCCTGCATGATTAAGTGCAACCTTGTCATGTAATGCCTGTGGAGGCTGGAAGGCTTCAGATTCCCCTGGAACTGGAGTTACGGATCATTCTTAGATATCATGTGGGTGCTGGGAATCGAACCTGGGTTCTTTGCAAGAGCAGCCAGTGCCCTTAACTGCTAAGCCATCTCTCCAGCCCCTCTTAGTTTTAATTCTACTTAACGTAGCAACTATTTTTCTTATCTCATACATAGTAACAAGATGAATTTTTTTTGCATGAATAAGCAGTTTTTCTTACCAATAAAATTTAAATTCCTTACTTTTATTAAATATAATTTAAACATATGGTTATCACAAACTAGATTTTTGTTGTAGGATAATTAAATTCAAGAAAAGTCTGTCAAAATTAGCTCATGTTTTTAGTAGAGTAAGACGTTATAACTATAAAACTCATTTTAAAGAAAACAATGTCTCATAATTTACTGAATAAAGCTCTACATTAAGGGGTAATGGCAGGTGTTGGAGAGACGGCTCAGGGGATAAGAGCAATGGCTGTTCTTCTAGAGGACCCAGGTTTGATTTACAGCATTCATACGGCAACTAATAACTGTCCTTAACTCCAGTTTTAGAGGACCTGATGCCCTCTTTTTGCCTTCATGGACACTGCATGATACAGTGTACCTACATACATGCAGGCAAAACACTCATACATAAAATAAAAATAAATAAATAAAAAACAAAAATTTAAAAGAATATATATTTTATTTTTTTTAAAGAGGTAATGACATGACCCACCTGCCTCTCTCCTGGATAAGTCCATCCCGCCCTCTAAGCCTTGACTCCCTCAGCCTCATTCACCCTCCAATCTCCCCTGTGGGTCTCTCCTCTCAGGCAAAACCACAACTGCTTCCTGATCTCTTGCATCCAGATGAACCCAGTTCCTTCTCCTGGTCCCCAGGAGCCCTCTGGGCCTGGTCCCGCCCTCACCTCCCTCTGCTTTCCTGGGCTGTGCAGCCCGCCAGCCTCTTTCCTGGACACTGGGGCTGACCTCTAGGCCCAGGGCCACCACTGCTTCCTGATCCCTTGCATCCAGAGGGACCAAGTTCCTTCTCGCGGTCCCAGGAGCCCTCTGGGCCTGGTCCCACCCTCACCTCCCTCTGCTTCCCTGGGCCTGCAGGACCGCCAGCCTCTCTCCTGGGTAAGTCCATTGCGCCCTCCGTGCCTTGACTCCCCCAGCCTCATTTACCCTCCCTTCTCCACCACCAGTCTCTCCTCCTAGCCTGGGTGCTGTCCCATTCCTTGTCTTGGTGCCCCAGATCTTTTGCATCCAGACCAACCCAGTTCCTTCTCCAGGTCCCCAGGAGCCCTCTGGACCTGGTCCCGCCCTCACCTCCCTCTGCTTCCCTTGGCTGTACAACCCACCAGCCTCTTTCCTGGATGCTGGGGCTGACCTCTCAGACTGGAACTACCACTGCTTCCTAATTGCTTGCATCCAGAGGAAGCCAGTTCCTTCTTGTTGTCCCCTGGAGCCCCCTGGGCCAGGTCCAACCCTCACCTCCCTCTGCTTCCCTGGGCTGCACAACCAGCCAGCCTGTTTCCTGGACACCAGGGCTGACCTCTCAGGTTCCTGATCCATTGCATCCAAACCAACCCAGTTCCTCCCTGCAGTCCCCAGGAGCCCTTGGGGCCTCTTCTCCCCCACCCCCCATCTCCCTTTGCATCTATGTATGGCACGGCCACCAGCTGCTCAAGACCAGCATCTTTCCTGGCCCCTGCTCTTAGGCCAGTCCAACCCCAAAATTCCTGAGAACATCTTTCCTGGAGGTATCCAGACCTTAGGAGAAAGCCTGAGAGCATCTGATCCTCATCTGACTTGGGCCTCTGCGGGAATTTCTGAAGACAAGAGTAATCTGGCCACTCTAATATAAAATCAAAAGGGAGAACCAGAAGCTTAAAGAACCAGGTTTTCATGCACAAAAAGTAAACCACAAAGGCACGGTAAAGTTTACTAAAAGAAGCAGACCTAAACTTGAAGGCCTGAGTCTCACACAAGAATCAGAAACAACAAAATAAATTCACATGTCAAAATCACACACACACAAAATAATAACATGAAAAACCAAAATAACATATCCCCACCAAATACCAATAGTCTTCTAGAGGAGTACAGTGAGAATGCTCTAGAGATAATGCAGGACATAGAACTCAAAAGAAGAATTACAAACACAATAAAAGAATTTAGTGAATTTAAAGAACACACAAAAAAAGAAATCAAAGAACTTAAGGAATATAGGGATAAACTTCTGAATGAATTCAGAAAAGAGCTAGATATATTGAAGACTACTTGGGCAGAAATGAAGAAGGAAGTAAAACATTCAGTAAGCCAATTAGAAATGACAGGAGAAAGCCTCACCAATAGGATGAATGAAGTGGAAAAAAGAATATCAAGACTAGAAGATAAAGTGGACCAACTAGACCACTCAAGCAAAGATTATGAAAAATTTAAGAAGGCACAAGAATGAAATATGCAGGAATTGTGTGACACCATAAAAAGATCAAACTTATGAATCATAGGAATACTGGAAGGAGAAGACTCCCAAGATAATGGTATGGACCAGATCTTCAACAGAATCGTAGAAGAAAATTGCCCAAAATTCAAGAAAGACATGCCCATACAAAAACAAGAAGCATATAGAACAACAAACAGACAGGAACAGAAAAGAAAATCTCCACGGCACATCACAGTAAAAACACTAAACGTACAGAACAAAGAGACAATAATGAAAGCTACAAAAGAGAAACAAGTCACATATAAAGGAAAACCCACTAGGATTACAGCTGACTTTTCAGTAAAAACTATGAAAGTCAGAAGAAAATTCCCAGTTTTAAATGACCACAGATGCCAACCCAGATTACTATACCCAGCCAAAATGTCTATTATAGTCGAAGGGGAAAGAAAAATCTTCCATGACATAAATAGGCTCAAGGAATTCATGTCCACAAAACCAGCCCTTCAGAGAGTTCTGGAAGCAAAACAAAGAGCTGAAGAAAGGAATGATGATACCCAAGGTGTAGCAGAAAGAAATCCAATGAAGGTATAACTGTGGAAAAGTAGAGCTATATCAAGAATGTGAACAGAAATAAAAATGACAGGATACAATACTCATCTTTCATTAATAACTTTAAATATTAACAGACTGAACTCTCGAGTCAAAAGACACAGACTAGGTGAATGGATTAAGAAACAAAACCCATCCTTTTGTTGTCTGCAAGAAACTCATCTCACTTTCAAGGACAGGCACTATCTTAAGGGGAAAGGGTGGAAAAAAATATACCAAGTGAATGATACTAAGAAAAAAGCAGGCACTGCAATTCTAATAGCTGAAAAAATAGACTCTAAACTAAAACTAATTAGAAGAGGTAAAGAGGGCCATTGCATTCTGATCAAAGGAAAAATAAACCAAGAAGATGTTACAATCATGAACATATATTCACCAAACTCTGGTGCACCCAACTTCATGAAAACAATACTACAGGACTTTAAGACCCAGATTAATCCCAACTCATTAATAGCAGGGGACTTCAATACCCCACTGTCTCCATTAGATAGGTCAACAGGGCAGAGAGTTAACAGAGAGATATCTGAATTAAACAACACCATATATCAAATGGACCTAAAAGACATCTACTGAGTATTCTACGCAAGCACCAAAGGACATACTTTCTATTCAGCACCCCATGGAACCTTCTCTAAAATCGACCATATACTGGGGCACAAAACAAACCTCAACAAATACAAAAAGATTGAAATAATTCCATGCATTCTATCAGACCACAATGCAATAAAGCTTAAAATCTACACCAGAAGAAGCCCTAATCACCACATGAACACATGGAGAATAAACAACACACTCCTGAATGATAAATGGGTCGAAAGAGAAATTAAGAAAGAAATAAAAGTTTTTCTGGAACTAAATTAAACACAACAAAACTTCTGGGACACTCTGAAAGCTGTCCTTAGAGGGAAGTTTAAAGCTCTAAGTTTCTACATCAAAAAATCAAAAAGAACACAAATAAATGACATAACATTGCAACTCAAGACACTTGAAAAGCAACAACAAATGAAACCCAAAACCAGGAGACAAGACGAAATAACAAAAATCAGGGCAAAAATTAATGAAATCGAAACGAAGAAAACAATACAAAGAGTCAATGAATCCATGAGCTGGTTCTTTGAAAAGATAAACAAGATGGACAGACCACTAGCCCAGTTAACCAAAAGAAAGAGCGCCTCCCAAATCAACAAAATCAGAGATGAAAGGGGAAACATCACAACAGACACCAGAAAGATACAGAACATTATAAGGGAATACTTTAAAAACCTATATGCTACTAAATTTGAAAACCTAAAAGAAATGCATGGATATCTAAAGGCATGGGAACAACCAAAACTAAACCAAGAAGAGATTAACAGTGTAAACAGACCCATAGCATAAAAAGAAATTGAAACACTAAAACAAAACCTCCCAACTACAAAAAGCCCAGGCCCAAATGGATTTAGAGCAGAATTCTATCAGACATTTAAAGAAGATCTACATCCAATACTACTTAATTTATACAAAAAGATAGAAATTGAGGGAGAACTTCCAAATTCCTTCTATTCACTCTAATACCAAAGCCTGGTAAAGATACAAACAAAAAAGAAAACTATAGACCCATATCCTTAATGAACATAGATACAAAAATTCTCAACAGATGCTTGCAAACCGCATACAGACACACAACTAAAAGATCATCCACCATGATCAAGTCAGCTTTATCCCAGACATGCAGGGATAGTTCAATATATGTAAGTCAATAAACATCATAAGTCATATAAAAATGGGCTCAAAGACAGGAAAAACATGGTCATCTCAATAGATGCAGAGAAGGTCATTAATGAAATTCAATATGCATTTATGTTCAAAGTTCTAGAGGGAATTGGACTGGAAGGAACATACCTCAACATAATTAAGCCATATATAACAAAACCACAACCAACATCATTCTAAATGGAGAAAAACTGGAAGATTTCCCATTGATCATGAACCAGACAAGGCTGTCCACTATCTCCACTTCTCTTTAATGTAGTACTTGAATCTCTTGTAAGAGCAATAAGACAAGAGCAGGAAATTAAAGGAGTAATAATTGGAAAAGAAGAGATCAAATTATCCCTTTTTGGAGAAGATATATTTTATCTAAGAGATGCCAAAAATTCCACCAGAAAACTCCTAGAAATTATTAACACATTCAGTATAGTGGGAGGTTACAAAATTAACCTACAAAAGTCTGTAGCCTTTCTATATTCCAATGACAAGCAATAAGAGAAAAAGCACATGGAAACACCTCCCTTTACAATAGCTGAAAAACAAACAAACAAACAAAAAACCCCACAAAATATCTTGGAGTAAACCTGACCAAAGACATTAAAGAGCTCTACAATGAAAATTTTAAATCTTTAAAGAAAGAGATTGAGGAAGACATCAGAAGATGGAAGGACCTCCCATGCTCATGGATTGGAAGAATTAATATTGTGAAAATGACCATCCTACCAAAAGTCATTTATAGATTCAATGCAATGCCAATCAAAATCCGCATGATATTTTTCACAGAATTGGAAAAAACTATCCTAAGAATCATATGGAAGCAAAAAGGACCTTGGATAGCCAAAGCAACACAGAGCACCAAGAGCAATGTGGGGGATTATTATCCCAGATTTTAAGTTGTATTACAGAGCTATAGTCATAAAACCAACATAATACTGGCACAAGAATAGAACCATAGATCAATGGAGCAAAATTGAAGACCTAAATATGAGTAAATGAAATTTTGGCCACCTGATATTTGACAAAGGGGCCAAGAACATTAACTGGAGGAAAGACAGCATGTTTAGCAAATGGTGCTGGCAAAACTGGATCTCCACCTGTAGAAGAATGAAACTAAACCCCTGTCTTTCACCATTCACAAAATTCAATTCCAAATGGATCAAAGACCTCAATATAAAGCCTGAAACTCTGAAACTCTTAGAAGAAAACTTTGGGAAAAACCTA